>NC_056741.1:1481340923-1481440923 GCF_019279795.1 Protopterus annectens
CCTGAATGAAATGCATTTGTACATAAGAAATCAAAAATGTAAAACTATTTCTCCTAAACTTAATAAGAAGCTTAAAAAGAAGGAAAAGCAACAATTTTAGAGTTCTTTCAGTAAATGAGAACAGTATTTTTAACATTGTAAGAAGGACACAGATACTGAACAGTGTGCGAAATATAATATGGATGTTATTCTGTTAGAGGATGTAAGATTCCTGGCACATGAAGAAAGACTGCCAATAGAGAAACTGTGGGGTAGAAATATAATATGGAATCTAGGAAGTGAATGTTCTGGAGTGGTTGTGCTGTGGAAAAAAAACTGTGAAAATATTAGATGTAATATTGGTAAGTTTGGGAAGGTTAACTGTTGAGGATGTGAGGTGGATGGAACATGTTTATAGAATTATAGCAGTATATGCATATGTAACTAGCAAGGAAGGAAATGATCTGTGTCATCAGATATTATGCTATGTGGTGTTTAACATGAAAAGTATAACTGCATGGGACTTTAATTGTGATTTAAAGGGAACATGTAAAAAAATGGGAAAAATGTAAAAAATACAGGAGAGAAACTCTTTTGGAATCTGGCCCCATGTGTATTTTTAATGTAAAAGAGTGGTGAAACTCTGGAAACAGCTGTCTGAAGAATTTTTTTTTTAGAAACAATATAGATATTAATATCATTGTGTATGAATATTATAAGAACAAGAAGAAAGAATGCGTGAAAAGGGTAGATAAGAATTTATTCTATGCAATATGGGTTATTTGGAATGAAAGACTGAATGAAGTTTTGGTTATTGGGGCATGGATTTTGGAGATATATTGTGAAATATTAGGTTATGGTTGTGAAAGAAGGAGTGGGGTCATTTATGGAAGAATAACAATAAGGATGTTATACGAAAAAATGCTAAATATGAAAAAAGCAGAAATGTGTATATATGTTCCTGTAAATATGTACATTGTATAAATATATACATATTTTTTTATGTTTTTTTTTTAAATAAAGGACCCATGTTCTTTCCTGTTACTGTGACAGGCCAGAGGGTAGTTGTGGTGCACATTGGGAAGAGATGGAGTTGGAGTTGAAATAGAGTGTTACTGAGACAGATGGTATTCTAATAAATGTTTTAGAAGATGGAGCTTGCCAGATTGCAAATTGCTGACAATGATGGATGGAAATGAACCTAGCATAGTTGCTGCTGCTTCTTGGGAGATAAAATTAATTGCTGTAAGTTGGAAGATGAACAGGATATTTAGCAATCAGGGTCAGAAGTTAAAAAGCATGGAGCATGCTCTCACTCAGTTTGTTCCTCTGAAATCTATGGAACAAGAGCAATTTGTGATCTACCAAAAGAAAATCCTATAACCTATGCAAAATTCCCAAAGATTATAATACTGTTGCTTATGAGATATTCTGAAAAAAATATAATATTAGTAACACAATCATATTAGTTTTGCAGGGCATTTATAACAATTCTTGGACCAGGCCTTTGATTAATTGGAATTTAGAGAAAGCAATTCAAATTCAAAGAGCTATAAAACAGGATTGCCTGCTGAGTGGTTTACTACTTAGTTGTTTGACTGTGTATTACTTCACAAATATAAGTCATTTATTCTTGCTAATTCTGTTTTGATTCCTACATTCCTGTCTTATGCAGATGACTTAAATATCATTAAAGATAACATTGCCAATACAGAACATTATTTTTTGATTTTACAACACAATCTCCATACTGTAGGCTCACAATTTAATATTCAAAATGTAAAGGATTTGGAATTGCCTCTCCTTTTCAAAGTATTATTTTTCAAAATAAGATTACAATTTTACAGCTTATTATGAACAATGGGATGGACTTTTTAAATAGGGTTAATAGCTTTGTTTATCTTTCCAAAAGATAAATTGTAGTCTACTGTTCTGGTCAAGCTAGGTTATATAGGAAGTGTTTATACAGTACTTTTCCCAAAGATTGGGAAATTAATTACTGGAATTGTTGTTTTCCTTTTATATGGGCTAATAGGCTTAACTCTAATAAAAGGGGGGTTTCTATACTATACCAAGAGAGAAGGTGAAATACATTTGCATAACCTAGCTGTGATTTGGCATTTCTGCATTTACACTAGATTTTTCTGAAAATTCAGAACAGAAATTCAAATGTATTAGAACAATTTTTGGTATAAATTTAAAGATGTCTGAGGGCATAGAAATTCAGAAACTTGTTCCTGGTTAGCTTGTAATGGATATGTACAGAAATATATTTATGGCAGTTGTCCTTAACTCATTTTATACACAATAGGAGGCTGTGGCATACAATTATAATGGAGCAATACTATTACATTAAATCTTGGAGTGAGCAGTATCTGCTAAACAACTATACTTTTCTAGCACATATGAATTACAGCATTTTTATGGAAATTAATGCCAAATAGACTACCCATTAAAGGCTCGATGAAATATAAGATTAAGGAGGACATGTTTTGCAATATGCATTCTTGTGAAGAATCTGTAGAACACACTTTATTATACTGTTCAGATTTCCTGGACTTAAGTATTCCATGATCATATATTTTAGGAATATCCTCTGTTATGATTCATCATCTAATGTACTTTTTTAAACAGTTTGAATGCTCATATAACATATGTTTGTAATAAAACCATAACTAATGCACCTTGGATATTGTGTTTAACACACTGTGATGATTTATTATACAACAAATTGTGGGATTGCTGTTTGATAATGGGGAAGCTGAAGAAATATTTGTGGCAGAAAGAGTAGGTATCGTTACTTGATTTTGTCTTTTTTCTTTCACTTTTTACTGTTAATGTATATAATATGTATAATTTCAATTATCTCTATACTACATGTAACTGTTGAATGCCTGTATTTTGCTAAGCATGCATAATGCATGTTGTGTACATATATGTGCAGTAAAGTACCCTTATTCTTTTTGATTAGAGCTGTTGGATCTTTTATATCCACCTGAGCTACCAGCTGATCAGGCAGATGGAACCTCAGTTTAATGTCTCAATCCCCCCCCATGCTACACTACAATAATAATTATTTGAAAAATTAATTAAATTACACGGTGTATGAATTGAACCCACAGTCTTCTGATCTTCCAGCACTATTGGTAAATGTGCTTTTAGCTAGAGAGACTGGAAATGAATTCAACTATCTGATGTGGGAATTGACACCATAACCTTCTAATCTTCCAACATCCAAGACAAGTGTGCTACCCATTGAACTATTGAGACTGCATTCTGAGACAATAAAGTAGTTGTAATTGTATGCATATCTGTGTGCTTGAGGGATATTTGCAATGGGTTGCAATTTATGTGTCTGACATTGACAAAATAAAACACATACCTGTGGTCATCTTTTTTCATTTCTTTATTCATTCTTTTGATCATGGACATATGAGGTGAACAGAGTTGATAACGTTGTTGTATCTCTTGGGCACATCTCTGTGTATGGGAGGTGAGGGCATGCAATAGGTTGCTCTATATGCAGCTGAGGGCAACAACCTGACATTCATTACTTTGCTCATTATTGATTTTTTCACAGTTAGACATCTGAGATGTACAAAGCCTTAAAGTGGTTATAATTGGCAGAACATTTGTGTGTGAGCCAGGTTAAATTGGAATGCACTTCATGCATTTTACAGTAAAGAATTGAAATACATTATTGCAGCCATTATTTATTTATTTGTTCATTCATTTGATCACAATCAGAAATATGAAGTATGCAGAGCCAATAAAGTGGAAGTAGTTGTTAACACATCTGTGTCTGTGTGTGTGTATGTGTGTGTGTGTGTGTGTGTGTGTGTGTGTGTGTGTGTGTGTGTGTGTGTGTGTGTGTGTGTGTGTGTGTGTGTGTGTGTGTGTGTGTGTGTGTTTGTGTGTGTGAAGGGTTACAATATGTGTTACTGTATACATCTAATTGCAGTGAGCCTGAAATACATTAATTTGACCATTATGCATTAATCTGTTGATTTGATCACAGTCGAACATCTGAGTTATGTACAGTCAATAAACTATCAGCAATTGGTAGGCTTATCTATGTGTGTACATGCATGTGTCTGCAAATGTATGTGTGTGTGTGTGTGTGTGTGTGTGTGTGTGTGTGTGTGTGTGTGTGTGTGTGTGTGTGTGTGAGTGTGTACTATTGTGCATATGTGTTGGGGGTTGCAATCAACTACACTCTATGTGTCTGAGAATAATGAACTGAATATATGTCTTTGGCCATCATTTATGTGTTTATTCATTCTTTTGATCAGAATCAATCAACCGGGGTGTACACAACTATTAAGATATGACTTGTTCTTTTTGAGGTTCATAGGTTCATAGGTAGGTACTAGTCTATCTGCCCGAAGGCATTTATAAGCCTAGCCACAATGTGTTGGCTTTCGCCGCCCCCTTAGATTAGTTCCCCTGTGCTTTTGTCCAGCAGAGCCATTGAAGTGATCCCTGGGGTAAACTTTCTGTTTCCCATCCACTCGTCAAGGTTTCTCTTGAAGAGGGTTAGTGAAGAGCTCTGCCTGGTGTAGATTGGAATCTTGTTCCAGAGCATGGGAAGTCTCTGGGACAGGAATCTATCTCTCCAGCACGTCCTATTTATTGTTGTGGTGAGGTTTAAGATCCCTGGAGCATGTGGCTCGAGGGGATATGGTTTTCTTTAGGTGGAGCATGTCCATCAATTCTGGGTTGGACATGGCCTTGTATGTCAGGCAGAGATCACCACTGAGTAGGCAGTATGCAACCGAGTACAGCTGGTGTTTCTATAGTCGAGCTGCATAGGACATTTGCTTTAAGCCAGTGATCCTCTTGATGAGGTACTTCTGTGGTCTTTCCAGTTGTTGCAGGTGTCTTGTAAGGTACATCCCAAATGGGGCATTGTACTTTATGATGGGTCTGATGAGTGATGCATAGAGGGGCCTAATGACCTCTTTCGATCTGGATGCAAACCATTTTGTGATTAAGTGGGCCACATAGAAGGATTTTTTAACCACTTTGGCAATGTGATTATCAAAGGAGAGTTTACAATCTACTTAGGTCCCTAGATCCCTTATTACATCTTCTGTATTTAGGGGGCTACCACCTATGTGGTAGTTTGTGGGTACTTTGTTTTTTCCAAAGGGGATGACTATGCACCTTCTGGCATTTAGCTTGAGGCCATGTTTTTGACACCAGATTTCTGTCTCAATAAGACCCTTTTGGAGGATGTCTGTGTCAGCCGGAGAGACAATTATAGCCCCTAGTTTACAGTCGTCTGTGAACTTGGTCAGCCATACTTCTCCTGTGCTTGCCTGTACCTCTGAGAAGTATATGCTGAACAGGACAGGTCCTAGGTCTGAGCCCTGGGGAACGCGACTTGTAAACGGTTTAGAGTCAGACCTAGCTCCCACACCTCTTACCATTGGGGTTCTGTCTGTGAGCCAGTTGGCAACCCATCTCATGACGTAGGGGTTTATGTTCAGGCTGGTGAGCTTGTCTACAATACCTGAGTGGGGAATGGTGTTGAAGGCCTTTGCAAGGTCTAGGTAGGCTGTGTGGACCACCTTTCCCTCATCTATAGCCTTGGTAACTGTCTCAAAAAAGTCCACCAGGTTTAGGAGGCATGATTTGCCCTTAATAAAGCTGAACTGGGTAGGGTCCAGTGTTTGGAGGTTTCTAATGTCTCTGTTAATGAGATCCATGATGAAGCTTTCCATAGCTTTGCAGACCAAGCTAGTCAGGCTTATAGGGCAATAGTTCCTGGGGTCCGTTGTGGCTCCACCTTTGTGGAGTTGAATAACCATTGCTGTGCGCCAATCTGTGGCACATAGCCTGTGGAGAGGCTGAGTTTAAACAGTGTGTTTAGGTGAGGGGTTAGTTCATCTTTGAGCTTGTGTAGGGCGCATCCCAGGACACCAACTGGTCCCATTGATGCTGTGTTTTTGGCTTTGGAGAGGGCTGTTTTAACCTAAGAGTCTGTGATTTCAGGGGTACTACATTCTTCTGGTATAGTTATGGGCCCTTTTGGGGGTGAGAGGGGGTGAAGTTTGCACTGAACCTGTCTGCCAGGATGTTGGCTATATTGGTCGGTTCGGTGTATTTTGTGCCATTCTGCACTAACTCCGAGGAAATTTGAGAATTGCCACTTAGATTCTTGACATAGCTAAATAATGCCTTGTGGTTATCTTTGGAGTCCATGGCAATTTTTCTTTCGAAGCTAGCCTTGGATGATTTTATTAGGGAACGTAGTTTCTTGCTGATACTGATCAGGGATGTCTTCCCTTCATGGGATTTTACTCTTTTCTGTACTAGTTTCCTCCTTCTATTGTATAGCTTGTTTATGGCAGGGGTCTACCAGACTGGTTTCCTTTACTTGGAGGAGTGAGTCTTGGTTTTGTTTGGGATAGCATGATCCATGTATTCTTGTAGGTGCCTGTAGAGTGCATTAGTAAAGGATTTTGCAGCTTGGACAGCGTTATCCTTTAGCATGGGGGATTTTAAACTTCCCACCTCAGTCTTAAGTAACGTGACATTTGCTTTTGAAAAGTTTTTCACGGTGGTTTCTTTGACCGGGGTTGGTGGCAGAATGTAGATATCCAGAGTGATTACTTTATGGTCAGATCTAACCAGCGAGAGGTTGACCTCTGGTGTGGAACACCAGTCACCCATATTGGTGATGACCAGGTCCAACATGTTGTTACCTCTAGTGGGGGTGTTGACCAGTTGATCCAGAGCATTTGAGTTTATAAATTCTAGGAAATGTTGCACAAGGGAGTTTGTACTTCAGTAGTTCTCCCAGCTAATGTTTGGGTAATTGAAATCACCCAATATCAGGGTGTTTGGTAGGACCTTTATGTTTCCCAGTGTTTCCAGGAATGCGGAGTGGGGGTTCTGGTACATGGTGGGTGATCTGTAGCAAGCTATAATTTGAATAGCAGTTTTGCCCATTGTTAGTTGCACATGGATGATCTCTGAAGCATCGTGCTGTGCCACTAACCTGGAGGTGTGGGTATCCTTGATGAATATGGATACTCCCCTGCATTTTGTATTTCGGTCCAGGTTTTGTGGCCGAAATGTATGTTGTGAGTTGTAGCCTGGTAGTGCTGGGGTGCTCTCTGGAGCCTTAAACCAGGTTTCTGTTACTGCACATATATCGATTTTCTCCATACTGAGGAGTGCCTCGAGTGCGTGCATCTTGAGGTTTAGACTTCTGGCGTTGAGTAGCATTACCCTCAGTTTTTTGTTACTTGTGCTATTTACGGCGGTGGGTTTGTCTTTTGAGCCTTGCCTAAAAAAGGCACTATGGGGATGGCAAGAGCCTTGGCCAGTATTCGAAAGCCTAAGGGTGACAAGTGCAAGCCATCTCTAGAGAAGCAGAGTGGCTTGTCGAGCATGTCATCCCAGGCTGACAGATACTGGATCCCCTTTGAATGACAACAGAAGCTTAGCCAATTGTTGAAATTGATAATTGTTTTCTCTATACCATGGTATCATTCTTGGTGAGGGCAGGATGCTACTCAGGGTCAGGGTCATACCGGCATGGGCTGCATGATCAGAGAGCTCCTCCATGTCTCTTTTCATGTAGTCCAGGGAGGTATGGCTCAGGTCATTCACACCAACATGGACAATGACAGAGTCATATTTGTACTTGTTCTGGAATGACCTGAGTGCTTGTTTTATGTGGCGGATCCTGGCACCTGACAGGCAGCTAATAGTAACCTTCTCCTTGTTCAGCCTAGTGAGTGGGATGTCAGTGTGCCTGACTATAGAGTCACCTATTACTAGTGTGTTGGGTATGTTATTTTGCCTTAAGGGCTTTGATTGTGTGGCACACTGGTTTTGTAAAGTATGTGTTTCATGGTTTGTGTTGGGGGGTGGAGGTTGCTTGGATGTCTGCTTTGGAGGTCTCTGTTGCTTCTGCAGATTTTTATTTAGAGCCTCTGAGTATGTTTTTGTGTATTTATGTGTGTATTTTGCCGGTGATGGTTTCATAGATCTATGTGAGACTGGTGGTGTGATGCAAGTAATTCCCTTTTCCTCTTGACTGCCTGGTCCAGTCTTGGGTTGAGAGAGCTTAGCCCCCAGTTTGGCTGTATAATTGCATCTCTTGCATGTATTAGTGTTTGGTGGAAGAAGAAGAGGGTTGACTGTGTACATGAGGCAATTGTAACATTGCCTCAAAATGCCCAGATTCACCAGTTGGACTGGAGAGTACACCTGAAACTGCCCTTTGGACATGCCTGGATAGGTACAGTGAACTGTATTACTGATTGGCTGTTAAGGTCGAATAGAGAGCCTTGTCCTTCTCTACAGTATGGGGGGTCTAGTGCTAAGGTTTATTAGTGCTTGTTATGAGTTTTGAGCAAGTGCCAGTATGAGAAGTGAATGGTTTGAGTGTTTAAGTTGAAAGTTTGTCTAGTTCCAAGGGAAAAATTGAACAGTAGACTTTGTGGAGGTGGGAATAGTTATACCCTAGCTAGCTGGCTCTGCCCAGCATGCAAAAACCACGCAAATGCGGGTTTTATAGCAGGGAAATGAAAGAGATAGTAATTAGCCTAAAATGGCCAATAAACTACTAATTTCTGGGCTGACACCACTCCTCCTGGGACAGATAGGCTGCTCAAAGCTCCCTCTCTCACAGTGATCAAGAAAAACTTCCTTCTATCCAAGTAACGTATGGGCAAACACAGAAACTTGTAACACAGCCCTGAATTCAGCACTAACCTGAAAACTGGACCATTCTAGCTTAGAAAGGCAGAAAAACAAGTATATATCTTTTTTTTTTTTTTTTTTTCAGAAAATAAAGCAGATACAATCAAAAAAACACTTTAAATGCACAGAAATGGCTATCACACTTGAGTGTGTAGTCTACAACAGTTAAACAGGTAATTTAAACACAAAAACGATTTTGTTAAAGTGCAGGCAGTAAAATAAGTACAATATGTAGCTGAAACAAGCTTTGAAATCACAGAAACTCTAGAAAATCGGTGTTTTAGGCAGAATTAGCTAAAGGCAGCAAAAAAATGCAAAAAAATGATAATCACTCCAAAGTCTCTCTTTTGTCTCTCTGCTGCTGTAAAACTCTGCAGGGCACCAGGCAGGAGCTTGCTGAGCTGTATACTAGAACAAAAACCTTGCAAATGCAGATTTTATAGCAGGGAGATGAAAGAGATAGAAATGAGCCCAAAATGGCCAATAAACTACTAATTTCTGGGCTGAAACCACTCCTGCAGGGACAGATAGGCTGCTCAAAGCTCCATCTCTTACAGTGTACAGAGAAACTTCCTTCTATCCAAGTAAGGTACGGGCAAACACAGAAACTTGTAACACAGCCCTGAATTCAGCACTAACCTGAAAACTGGACTATACTAGCTTAGAAAGGTGGGAAAACAAGTATATATGTTTTGTTTTTTTCAGAAAATAAAGCAGATACAATAAAAAAACACTTCAAATGCACAGAAATGGCTATCACACTTGAGTGTGCAGCCTACAACAGTTAAACAGGTAATTTAAGCACAAAATTACTTTAGTAAAGTGCAGGCACTAAAATAAGTACAAGATGCAGCTGAAACAAGCTTTTTAAATCACAGAAACTTTAGAAAATCAGCGTTTTAGGCAGAGTTAGCTAAAGGCAGCAAAAAATGCAAAAAAATGATAATCACTCCAAAGTCTTTTTTTGTGTCTCTGCTGCTGTAGAACTCTGTAAGAGCACCAGGCAGGAGCTTGCTGAGCTGTATACTAGCACAAAAACCTTGCAAATGCAGATTTTATAGCAGGGAAATGAAAGAGATAGAAATTAGCCCAAAATGGCCAATAAACTACTAATTTCTGGGCTGAAACCACTCCTCCAGGGACAGATAGGCTGCTCAAAGCTCCATCTCTCACAGTGAACAGAGAAACTTCCTTCTATCCAAGTAAGGTATGGGCAAACACAGAAACTTGTAACACAGCCCTGAATTCAGCACTAACCTGAAAACTGGACTATACTAGCTTAGAAAGGTGGGAAAACAAGTATTTTTTTTTTGTTTTTTTTCAGAAAATAAAGCAGATACAATAAAAAAACACTTTAAATGCACAGAAATGGGTATCACACTTGAGTGTAGCCTACAACAGTTAAACAGGTAATTTAAACACAAAAATGACTTTGTTAAAGTGCAGGCAGTAAAATAAGTATAATATGTATCTGAAACAAGCTTTTTAAATCACAGAAACTTTAGAAAATCAGCGTTTTAGGCAGAGTTAGCTAAAGGCAGCAAAAAAATGCAGGAAAAAGGATACTTAATCACTCCAAAGTCTCTCTTTTGTCTCTCTGCTGCTGTAGAACTCTGCAGGGCATCAGGCAGGAGCTTGCTGAGCTGTATACTAGCACAAAAACCTTGCAAATGCAGATTGTATAACAGGGAAATGAAAGAGGTAGAAATTAGTCCAAAATGGCCAATAAACTACTAATTTCTGGGCTGAACCCACTCCTCCAGGGACAGATAGGCTGCTCAAAGCTCCCTCTCACACAGTGAACAGGGAAACTTCCTTCTATCCAAATATGGTATGGGCAAATGCAGAAACTTGTAACACAGCCCTGAATTCAGCACTAACCTGAAAACTGGACTATACTAGCTTAGAAAGGTGGGAAAACAAGTATTTTTTTTTTTTTTTTTTTTGTTTTTTCAGAAAATAAAGCAGATACAATCAAAAAAACACTTTAAATGCACAGAAATGGCTATCACACTTGAGTGTGTAGCCTACAACAGTTAAACAGGTAATTTAAACACAAAAATGACTTTGTTAAAGTGCAGGCAGTAAAATAAGTACAATATGTAGCTGAAACAAGGTTTTTAAATCTCAAAAACTCTAGAATATCAGTGTTTTAGGCTGAATTAGCTAAAGGGAGCAAGAAAAGGAAAATGATACTTAGTCACTCCAAAGTCTCTCTTTTGTATCTCTGCTGTTGTAGAACTCTGCAGGGCACCAGGCAGGAGCTTGCTGAGCTGTATACTAGCACAAAAACCTTGCAAATGCAGGTTTTATAGACGGGAAATGAAAGAGATAGAAATTAGCCCAAAATGGCCAATAAACTACTAATTTCTAGGCTGAAACCACTCCTCCAGGGACAGATAGGGTGCTCAAAGCTCCCTCTCTCACAGGGAACAGAGAAACTTCCTTCTATCCAAGTAAGGTATGGGCAAACACAGAAACTTGTAACACAGCCCTGAATTCAGCACTAACCTGAAAACTGGACTATACTAGCTTAGAAAGGTGGGAAAACAAGTTTTTTTTTTTCAGAAAATAAAGCAGATACAATCAAAAAACACTTTAAATGCACAGAAATGGCTATCACACTTGAGTATGTAGCCTACAAGAGTTAAACAGGTAATTTAAACACAAAAACAACTTTGTTAAAGTGCAGGCAGTAAAATAAGTACAATATGTAGATGAAACAAGCTTTTTAAATCACAGAAACTCTAGAAAATAGGCATTTTTGGCAGAATTAGCTAAAGGCAGCAAGAAAATGCAGAAAATTATACTTAATCACTCCAAAGTCTCTCTTTTGTCTCTCTGCTGCTGTAGAACTCTGCAGGGCACCAGGCAGGAGCTTGCTGAGCTGTATACTAGCACAATTGTGATCAACAAAGGTGATAATGTAGATCTCTCTCTGCATTTATCTCTTGCTCATTTTTATTCCTAGATATGATTTATATATCATTTCCAGTATTTGTCTTCCACATTTATTATGAATTAGTATATTGTCCTCTTTGAACATTACATATTCGGCTCAACTTATTTTGTCTTTGAAGGAAAAATAAATAAGAAAAAAAATCCTTATTCATTGCTATTCATTTGGATGTCATTGCATCAAAAGTTTGGAAAATATCTGTAAATAAAATTCCCCACAGGGAATGTAGAACCTCATGGCTTAAGTGGAGGTTATTTCCATCACTGTTATTACAGTACTGTCTTACCTACACCCATTGCCAAATCATATGTTTGGAACATCTCCTGTGTCCTGCTTTGGATATTTGAAAAGTTGGCAACCTTTCTTGCAGACCACTCTTACTTTTATGTCATCAGTCTCACCTGAAATTACTTTTCAGACAAATCCATGAGCTTGTGGAATGGTCTACTGATATATTTGGTGGAATGGTAATTTGCATAGGCATTCAAGAGTGGATAAGGAATGACATGTAAGTGGGGTCAGAAGGAAGGTAGAATGCTAAATTTACATGATATACATTATGTAAACTGCCACAATATGTGGAAGAGTTCAGCTAATACTGATGAAACAATAACACAAAACAAAAACAGTTATATACTTCATACAAATATACCCTAATAAATATGCATAACGTATGTTATACTAAAAGTCTGTGCTGTAGTATAGTCATGCTCTGTGTACCATATTGCTGACTGTTCACTTCCCAAAAGAGACCTTGGCCCATGAATAAAGTAAAGATAAAAGACAAAGCTCAGAAAACTGACAGACAGCCTATACATGTGACCAGGACTTTCCCAAGATGAGATCTAATGGGCAAGTACCAATCTGTGCATGCTGAATAAGAGAAGATTTGCTCTGCGTGGTAAGAGTATATTCTCCCTAAGGAAATGAGGTTCATAATTGGTCTACAATGTGAATCAGGAAAACATTTTGGAAATGAAATATCATGGATTATGCATGACCTGAATTATGCAGCTATTTCTCATCAGACCATAACTGGCTCTGATTTTTCCCATGGAAATCTGAGATAATGTTCAAGGAAATATTCTAAATAGTTTTGTTAGTCAGTTTCAGGACTGCTATATAACATAACTAATATATGTAGTGGTGTGCTGCTTCAATAAAGTGTGCTCATCTCCCTTGAACAATATATTATAGTCTGCATATTTCATTTATAAACTTACAAAAATCCATAATTATCTGTGCTCTCACTGCATGGAACACAAACTTCATTTACATTTACTATTTATGTCTGTGATCTCTATTATTAAACTACATTTAATAAATATTAAAGATTTTGACCATCTGCTCACAGACTCAGCAGTATGGGCAAAGTAATAAGATGAATCTATTTATTATTTAGAAAGTACAGAAAGCCCCTGGGTAAATTCTGTTTTATTATTATACTCTATTATATTATTTTGTACAGTCTTAACTATCTTGGATTGAAGGATTGGCCTAGAGGAATAAGGCTATAACTTTTTAAAATCTTCATTCTGTAACCCTTGAGTTTGATTCCTCGAGCATACGTTTTCCAACTATGTGATTCTGAGCAAGTTGTTTAGCCATATAGAGCATCTACTTCCACTGAAAATGGGTCAGCCTACTTGAGCAACTTATGGTTGATGGGTTCACTGTCTGAGACAGAGTTAAGAGCTTTTCAACCCAGTAGGATTCTAAACTAGAGCTGCTACTCATAAGAATTAAGAGATGTCAGCTGTGGTAGTTTGCACATCCGATGAGGATAACCTTTTGATCTCTCCCACATGAGGTGCACTATACATAACCCATTGTTAGGAGAACCTGGGCCAGACCCTGGACTTGTGAAGACATTGCATCTCAAAGCTGGACCTTAAAACACCAAGGCATCTACCATAGTGAGCTGGAGACTGTTGTTGGGACAGGGAAGTCAGGTCTACTCTGTTCAACTTACTACTGATATCCATAAGGATACAGATTATAAAAATGGATGGACAGATGGATGTTAGGATGGAAACATGGATTGATGGTTGGCTGGCTGGCTGGCTGGCTGGCTGGCTGGATGGATGGATGGATGGATGGATGGATGGATGGATGGATGGATGGATGAGTGTGTAGATGAGATGGGTGCTACTTAGCCAAGTCCTACCCTATATGGACAATGTTCCCCAGATGCAGTCAGCCTCCACCAGGGATCAAATGCAAAGGTGTGGCCAAGCATGCTCACTTATCTGCCAGATCTATCAAGTACCCAAGTTGCTTCTCAAAAGCAGGTTATGCAAATTACCTAGGATTTAGTCAGGGCTTTAGCTACTCCACTATTGCAAGATATCAGAGTAAGAGAAACATGACGATCTTTTCATAAAGGGCAAACTTTATTATTGAGAAAAAATGTACACATGACTATTCATCTTTGAGTCTTGTCAGAACAGTAAGATAAAAGGGTCAAGGATTATTGTGACAAATAGAATGCACATCATCACTAGACAATGTTCTTTACTAAAGCCCTGGAATAAAATTAACCGTGTTGGTGACTCTGTTCTTTTCAGTTGTCCAGAGAGTGATATTTATGAAGAGCTTTCATGGCAATCAGTTATTTCTTCCATGAGGATACAAGACACCTTTGAAAAGTCTTACTCAGTTGACTATATATATTAAGGTGTAATCTAATAAACACAATGATGATAATGTTTCGTTTACAGGTTATGAGAAAGAAGTGCACAAAATGTTTTGTTTAATGGCTTAATTTTCCATGCAGAGAAAGACTATGCTCTTTGCTACAAAGGTATATGCAGTTCTGCAAGTGTGCATATGTTTTTGAGATGTAACCAGTAATACCACTGTCATGAAAGTGCTATTATGTATATCTAGATTCCAGTTAGATCAGATTTTTGTGAAAATACTATGGGCGTAAAAGGAATTACCTTCTTGCTGTAAAGCAATTACCTTTTTGCTGTACTGTTTCAGATAGTAAACTGAATCAATCCCTGCATATTTTTGTATTGTGAATTGATCCTCAAACTACTGTAATAGACAAAGGCAAAGTACTGTAATCAAGTAAACCTGATTTTATTTGGATACTCAGAAGGAAAGATTCTGAGTATCCAAACAAATCATGTGAAATATTCTGTCAGCCCATTCCTTCTTCAAAGAGATCTGCTCATAACAATGAATTTAAAACTATGTGATAAAACAAAAATGCTTAAAAAGTCATCCAGTAGCCTGTTCTCTTGACCAATACTTTTCTAAGATGATCTAGTTTTTATATTTGTAAAGTATGGGAAGATTCACTATGGTACTGGTACATGTTCTATGCAAGATGTAAGCTTGATTTAGTTATTTGTCAATCAGGGGAAAATATAGGAAGCCAAAGCTCACAGAGTGCCAGGTAATCTAAATCTGCCATAATATTGCAATGCATACAAATGTACAAATAAAATATAAGACCTGTAGTATAATATGCATATTATAAATATATTATAAATATATGTACACATATATATATATATATATATACATACATATAGATATATATATATATATAGATATATATATATATATATATACACACACACACATATATATATATATATATATATATATATATATATATGTGTGTGTGTGTGTGTGTGTGTGTGTGTGTGTGTGTGTGTGTGTGTGTGTGTGTGTGTGTGTGTGTGTGTGTGTGTGTGTGTATGATTGATCAGCTGAACAGGACTGGATGGAGCATATTATTTGCCCCCCAGTGGTGAGGTCTCCTTTTGAGACTAATGAGTTTCTCATACCTCTAAAAGGTCATGATATGGATATTTTAGAGACATGTAATATAATGACTTTTCCATGTGCCACATATGGTTCTCTATGTAATGTCTTGTCTGTGTGCCCCATATGGTTCTGTATGTAAGACAGTTATTTGGTAGAGTGTAGAGGGCATACATTATTGTACTGTGACAAGGCTTGGTACTGTGTAAGCCCCTATGGCTCCTATATTACTTAATTTTGGTGTACCACTCAAGTAATGGACAATGAGTCAGAAATGAAAAATTGACCTGGAGGCACAGAGGTATTGCTGGCAGGTGAACCTTAATTTTGTGTTGAGTTTGACAGGCATTCTCTGAGTCTGTCTCTTGTGTTGGGAAAGTGCGGGCAATAGTAATGTTCCTGGTCCACCTCACCTTTGCGACAACAACCTGTGTGAGGGAACATTCCATGGTTACTGCGAAGGCATCTGCAACCCCTGTTAAGGTTGGAGCTTTTGAGCTCTTGAGTGGTGAAATCTGAGATAGTACATTTGTGTAAAATCTTACGATAACAGTAGAAGACCTTCTCTTCACTGCTGCAGTATTCCTAACCAAATTGATCTCCTGCCAAGGATATCTCAATGTCCAGCCAGTATACTAAAGCCTATAGTTTCTACAGGTGTCATATGTCACAAGTATGCTGTCTGCACAAGGTGTAGGGCATAAAGGTGATGTCAAGGCACAAGACACACTTCAGAACTGAATAGCCCCAGGAGGAACAGGGTGCCTCTAGGGAATAGGAGGAACATGTGTTTCCAGAAGGTGAAAAGAAGAGAGAAGAACCTCTCAGCTAGTAGGACAAAGAGAACATGCTAGAACAGAGGGGGCAAGAGGTAGGGAGTGAATACTGTAGCAGTGAAGAGAAGGACATCTACTGTTATGGTAAGATTTTACACAACTGTACTATGTCATATCATATCACTGTTGCAGTATTCCTAATGTAAGGGAGAGTACAAAAGCTCAAGGGGAAAACTTGGAGGAGGAAGACACTGAAGAACCCTCAAGAAACATATGTAGGATAGCCCAGGCGAAGCCAGCTCCAGCCCTGGAAGCAACATCTCATTTATAATGCTTAGTGAAGGTATGGACAGAAGACCAGGTAGCAGCCTCAGGGATGGAATTGGTATCCAGCCCCTTGAAAAATAAATGCCAGAGGAAGCAACATATCTGGTAGAGTGAGCCTTGACTGAAGAGAAAAGACATTTGCCATGGATAGAGTAACAGAAAGAAATGGCTTTTGAAGTCCAAAAACAGATGGTTCACTTAGAAACAGCTAAACATAAAGAAGTAGCATGAAAGGGAACAAAAACTTACTCAGATTTGTGAATACCTTTTGTTTTATCCAAATAATATCTGAACTGTCTATGCAAGTCCAAGGTGTGAAAAACGTTCTCACTGGCAGACTGCAGAGAAGGAAAAAAGGAAGACAAATGAACAGATTGATTAAGTGACAACTCATTAACCACTTTGGGCATAGAAGGATTAGTATGAAGAGGCACCCTGTCCCTGTGAAAAAAGGAAGTTAGGAAACCCTCTTTGCTAAAAGAAGAACAGTCTTCCAAGTACAATGTTGTTAGGAAGCTGAAGCAGGAAGCTGAAAAGGAGCTTGAGTCAATTTTTCAAGAACAAAACTGAGATCCCAGGAAGGCAGAATAGGCTTCCTGGGAAGCCTAATATGAAGGATGCTTTAAGAACTGTTTGAATTCAAATTTGGAGGCCAGAGGAGGATCAAAGGGCAGACAGACAGAAATGCTGACAGGTGAGCTTTAACTGAAGAATATGCCAACCTAGCCTGGAGCAGATCACATAAATAAGAGTACCAGAGGAACCTCCACAGATAGAGGGTAATGGTGAGAAAGGCACCGGGCAGAAAATCTTTTCCATTTGGAAAAACATGATTTCCTGGTAGTGGGCAACCTAGCCTCTTGCAGGATGTAAAGCACATCCTCAGAAAAATGATGCATAAAAGGGACAAGAACCCTATCACCCACTGCATCTGCTGCAATGTGGAAAAGTGAGGATGGATAAGAGACCCCTTGTTTTGTGTGAGAAGGTCTCGACGAGGTAACTTGTGCCCTTGGCAAAATGAGAAAGAAGGGGGTATCAATGCTGTCTTAGTTAAAAGGGAGTCACCAAAAAGATTTTGGTAGAGTCCTGCATCCTCTTCTAAGGAAAAGATAGGGAATCCCTTTTCAAGCTACAGGATTTGACACTGTGGAACAGAAAAGAGGAAGTTATCTGATTAGAAGGGAGGCAAAAATGTCTACCTAAGGAAAATCTCACTGATAGACAATGTCCAGAAACACATGTCTGTGAAGCATCCATTCACAAGCTTGTGTGCTTGACCTGCTGAAAGGGTCTGCCACTAGACTGTGCTCTGAAAGGATGCAAACAACCTGAAGAGTCAGTCAATACTGGACAGCTAGATCCCAGACCTGAAGAAAGTAGGACTTGTGCACCTTTCTTGTTGACATGCCAAATCCTTATGGTATTGTCTGTGAAACTTTGAGGGGCCTGAGATGAAAGAGGGAGTGGAAAGCCTGAAGAGCTAGAAGCAGAGCCCTCATCTTCTTGATGTTGATGTGGTCTGACAACTGATGAAGAGGCCAGAGACCCTGAACAATAAGAAAGCAGAAGGAATCCTCCAGCCCCTGTCTAAGGCATCTGTAAAGAGTTCTTGAGTAAAGACTGGAGACTGTAAAAGAAGCTCTGGGTTTAGAGAAAGTTGATGAATTGACCACTGAAGCTTGAGCTTGAGATAGTAAAGGATGGAAGGAAACTAAGAAGTCCAGGTGGTGACAATGTTAAAGCCATTGAAGCTTTCTTATATGGACCCTGGCCAGAGGCAGCATGGGAATGGTAGAAACCATAAATCTGAGGACCCTGAGAAAATCCCTGGACATTACTGAATGCTGATGGAGAAGGCAAACAGAGACACAGCCTTGGGGGCAGGCAAATATTCCAGTATGGGGATGGTCTGGAACCTGAAACCAAGGAAAACATGATCCTGAGAAGGAGTCAAGACTGATTTTTTAAGGTTTATGTTGAACCCCAGACTCTGCATCAGGGAAATAGTAGACTGGAGATCCTAAAGGAGAACCATAATGGATGAGGCCTGAATGAGCAGATTGCCCAGAAAAGGAAAGATCTGAACCCCTCCCATCCAGCAGAAAGCTATTAAAGGAGTGAGACATTTGTTGAACACCCTTGAGGCAGTAGAGAGGCCAAAGGGCAAAGCAGACAACTGAGGGATGTGTGGGGATATGAAGGCAGGCATCCCTGAGATCCAGAGAGATCAGAAAGGCCTAGGGAAGAAGAAGAAATAAAGTCTGAAAAGACAATATCGAAAAGGAGCGGACTCTGAGAAAGGTTCAGAACTGGGCCCCAGGTGCCCTCTTTCTTGGGAACCAGAAACATTCTGGAATAAAAAACCCTCCCTTCCTGGACAGGGAGCACTACCTGAATACTGCCATGAGCCAAAGAGAATAAAGCACCTCTGGGAAGAAATGAACCTGCTCTCCAGGAGATTGAGGGATGCCCAGAAAGGGCAGAAGAGACATTCAAACCATGAAACACCTCTGTTGGATAATGGACAGAAACCAAGAGTCTGTTGTGATCCTTAACACATTTAGAAAGAACTGGGAAAATGAAGGTACAAGGGATCCCAGCAAAGGGAAAAGGGAAGCAAATTGTCAAATGGAACCTGGCTTGTCCTGAAAAGGATGTTTCTGAGAAATAGGGGTTTGTGTAAATTTAGCAGGATGAAGATGTCTAGAACCCTTTTTACCCGTGGGCAGTGGGCAAGGCTTTCTGTGAACAAAAGCAGATTTGGATGGTTAATTTCTCTAAAACTTTGAAACAGGAGAAGCAAAAATATGGTTCAACTCCTGCACAACTTTGCCTTTATCCTGAAGAGATTTAAAAAGTTCAGCAGCAGTACCAAAAAGATTTTCATTATCTGAAGGAGCATCCAATAATTTTGCCTTAATGTCATCAGGTAAAGCCTGAAGGTGAGGCCAAGACTAATGCCTCATAACAAAACCAAATGCAGTAGTCCTGGGAGAGGCATTAGCTGTATTATAGCTGCACTTAACAAAGTGGCAGATAACCTGAGAGGTAGAACCCAACAAGGAAAGGGCAAAAGCCTTCTTCTCAAAATCAGAAAGGTCACAAATCACCTGAGATACTTGAGAAAGGAGGACTAAAGCATATCTGCTCTACACAACAGGGTGGCAGCAGTATAGACCTTTTTGCTAAGCCTCTCATTGGCTTTATTATCTTTATATGAAGGAAGCAACATGGTACAGGATAACGGTTTGGAAGTTTTGTCAGAAGAGCAGATACCACAAAAGGATCAGCAGATGGACATTTATACAGAAATTTACAATCATCAGGCACCTTGTAAAATCTGTCAGGTGTCTTGAGAGATGGAGGCTGAGAATCAGGGGCTACAGAAGCTGTTGAGAGGGTATCCAGGAGGGCAGCCAGAACTGCCAGAACATCAGAAAGCTTGCGAGACTCCATCTGGAGGAGCTCATAATACTTCTTCTGGATATCAGAAACCCAACAACGATGCCACATAAAAAGTTCCATCATATGAGAAATAGTGCCCCCAAAGGAGAGTTCCTTTAAAGGGAAATCTGGACAAATAGAGTCCTTTCCTCTGAAACATAGTCCAAGAGGGTGGGATCTGAGAACAATAGGCTAATGATTTTTCTCCAAAATCCTGATCCTCATCATAGGAATCCTGCTCTCTAGTGGTGGAAGACCAGGGAGAGGCAGACATAGAGACTCCTTGAAAAGGCTTTAAAACCATTAAAGTGTTAAAAAACCCTTGAGTAAAATCCTGCCATTCTTGGGGATCATTAAATACAGGGGGAAATATGCTTGATTTTCTGTTTCTTTTTCTGCGGGATGTCCAGACAAAAAACTCTGGGAGAGCTGGACCCTTGTGGACACTCAATAAGTATAGTAGGGATCTCTTCTCTCACTACAACCTGTGGCATCTCCCCTGGTCCCCCAGATATAATAAGCCAAGGCTCCCCCTCAATGTCTGGGCTAGACATTGGAAAGCCTCCGAGGTTGTGTGAAAAACTGATTTCTTACCAGCTTCTGATAAGGTCACTGCAAAGAAATTGAAAGTGAAAACAGGACAGTCCTCTGGCTTTTACTAGCCTCAAGAAAGATGTTCAGAGGAGGCTGGACACCAGCCGTATCAGACCTGAGTCTTTTGGCCTTTTTTTGGGTTCCACCACTCAAGTCTTTTTTTGGCTGATGACTGATCTTAAGGATGAGAAGACAGCACCACAACACCCTGAGCTTAAGGCATTGGTTTTCAAGGTAAACAGACAGGGAGGAGAGGAGACTACATAGGGTCTTGAGGACAAACACTTGGCAGATAGAACACTGTGTATGGTCATGAAACTACCCAGACAGAACAGTCACTGGTCATGATGACCTTTATGGGGAATCTGCCTCCCAGACTGATAATTTCCCTTAATATATGACATGAAGCCAACAACACTAAAAAATATAAGTGGAAGGTAAGGAAAAATCCCAATGGGGCACTTATTTATATGAAAATAGCTTGGTAACCAGCACAGAAGAAAGGAATTGAGACCGACATCCAGTGACGGGATGTGGACTGGTGATGTTCTGATGTGTGTGTGCATCTGTACGTCACCTTTATGTCCTACATATGTGTGCTGTATGGCACTTGTAGAAACTATAGTCTTTGGTATACTGCTCAGATGTTGGGCTATCCTTGGCAGGAGATCCCTTACATTGGGAATACTTCAACAATGATATGAAAGGACATCTGCCTGTACATTGCTGATGCTTGTAAAATCCAATGAACAACTGGACATACAGATGGTGAAATCTCTGGCTAATGTCACTGTTAGAAAAATATGTATTAATGTCTGTATGCTTAATGCCAATTAATAATCAAAAGATTTAATACGCTTTTCATTCTATTTTTCATGCACTGTGTTATATATATAAATTGAGTTTCATATGAGACTGAATAAGATGCTTTTTGAAAACTGCAGTATGCTTTCTGAAACTTGCAAGTTGCCCTCTGACCTAGCAACTGCTAGCACAGCAATATTCATGTTTATGCCTTTTGGAAATGTGAGAAGCAGGTGCTTATCTGTTACAGAGATACATCCAAGCCATGCTAATGAATGAATGAAAAATACTATATTCTGTAAATGTAATTTTAGGTACAATCAGCTCTGTTCAAAGGCAGAAAGTAGCTTCACCAGCAGCAGGCAGCATGAGAGATGTCCAAGTTCTTAGAGAAATGAACTGCAAATCAACAGCTATCACCAATTATTAAATTACCTTGAATGGTAACATAACATGTATCTAACTTGCAGTAATCAAGGCCATGTTGTTTTCCTCAGGAAGTTTCACATAAAAATTGATAAATCAGCAGAAATTCATGGGAATGATGGTCAACAGATGATGATGAAAAAGGAGGTGATCTGTTACATCAACTTGGTAGGCCATGACTAGTTAGAGAATGTATAAAATTGAAAGTATTTCCTGTTTCTGGTTAGACAAACTCTGTATTAGCACATTTTTGTCTCCTTGCTGCAAGATTAAAGTGCCTTAACCTGAACCTACCATGTTTTGATCATTTTTAAAGTATATTTTTCCTTTGACAGTTTGGTCCTTCGGACTGGAAAGTACCTGTCGCTCTAGGCCTAGGTCAGAATTGGGCCCGGTGGCATGCATCCGTACGGAGAAGAGGCCAAATCGGCTCTTCTGTTTGGAAAGACCTCCGACTGAATTGTCATTTGAAAGAGACCAGCCACTGTTTCTGATCTGGGATTGGAGGACGAGTCAACGATCCGGTGGATCAACTCACGGAGGGTCAGGTAAGGAGGAATTACCTTATTTCTGTTTTAAGATCAGGGACTAATTACAGAACTGTTTTTTGTCAGGAAGATTTGCATGTGCAGATCAGGGACAGAAAAAGGGGTTACTGTTTTTGTCATAGATCAGGGAAACAGAATAGGTAGGCAGTTATTCTAGATAAACTGTGAAAAGGTATAGAACTGTGGTACCACGTGATAAAAAGGGTTACGTAACAATTTATAGCTTAGCTAAGGCAACAATGGGAAATCAGTGTACGAAAAGCTCCCGAGACCCGACCCTAACTGAGGACGTGAAGTATATGCAATTACAGCGTGCCGACAATGTTAAGCATTATACAAAATGGGTTGATAAGTATAAATTTGATGGTAATTTAGATAAACTTGCACTTATTAAACTTGTCAGGCAACTAAAAACAGATGCAAAAGGCCAATTAAAAAAGCAAAGACAATTAGGAGTCCCTCAGGCGCATAGGTGGCTTGAGGAAGAAAATCGCAGGGAACAAAAGATAAAGAACTCAAAAATTATGCTTTTAGACAAAGAAGATAATAACTTGGTAATAGCAACGGCCCCTCCTTTGCCCCCTCCACTTCCCTTACCAGAATATGAAGCGAGTGGACAAGCTGATCCACCTCCGCTATATCCAGCTGTTTCCACAGCATCAAAACCATTTGTCAGGGATCCTATCGAGACAAGGTCTCTAACACGTGACTTGAGAAGGGAAATTGAATTATGTGAAATAAATAGAAAATCACAAGCTATGAGTGAGGAAGAAATATGTCCACTCATAGAAGTACCAAATCCTCAGGCAGGACAGGCAGGGCGGGATCCAACTCTTTTAGTTTATAGACCGTGGACACCGGAAGATATCCGGAAAGCCACAGAAGGAATTCCACATCTGAAAGTGAATTTTCGAAAATTTTTAGAAGACTTACAGGGTATGAGATTAAGTTACCATTTGAATGGAGAAGAAGTAGAAAAAGTAGTTAGAAAAATTGTGGGTCCAGAGTGGCACATGATCAGTGGCGACTGGAATTCTCGTGACGCACAGCTTAGACCACTCCCGCATACTAATGCAGAACTAGATGGCAGAATGAAAGGTCTGACAGACCGAATCTCTGAAAAGTGGAAGCCTAGGGCTGATTGGACTTGTATTAATCAGTGCATTCAACAAGAAGGTGAAACAGTTGATAGATATTATGCTAGATTATTAGAGTGTTTTAATAACCACTGCGGAATGCAGATACCAGAAAACCAGACGCAAGATTCCCCATATGAACAACAGCTAAAGAATGCATTCTTGAAGGGTAGTATAACTCCCATTAGCAGCTTTATTACAAAGCACATGGTAGATCATCGTACAAGTAGACTACAGCCATTACCTGAATATGCTAGACATGCAGAGAGACATTTTAATAGCAAAAAGAAAAAGAAAACTCAAGTATTTTCGGCAGAAGATGGGTCAGAAGTATTTGTAGTACAAACTGGGAGAAAGGGTAAGAAGAATACCCAGGGAAATAAACAATCTGACAAGCGATCAGAAGATTTTGAAGAAAGAAAGAAAAAAGGTGAATGTTTTAAATGCGGGAAAAAAGGACATTTAGCAAGGGATTGCAGGCTAAATAAGAAGGTGACTACAGAGAATAAGGAAGATGAGGAATGACTATATGATAGTCAGGAATCACTGAATGAAAATAAACAGGAAAGGACAAGTGCAAATGTGATAGCAAGGGTAGAGGATGTGACAGAAGGGGTAGAGGATGTACATGAATTTGCAGACATTGAAGAAAATGAAATTTTGGACTTAGCCTTATTGAGCCTAGAGCTTTACTTAGCAGATACAAAACCGGAAGTGACGCTTCTGGTAAAGGGGAGGGAAGTAAAATGTTTGTGTGACTCAGGGGCTTCACAGACCCTGATACACCCTTCCAAATTACCGGAAGATTCAGAATCACCAGATTATATACTAGTGAAGGCAGCTAATGGACAGCTGTATCGGGAGCCACTCTCCCATGACATAGCAATAACAGACCCCGTTTCAGGGATGACCCAGAAAAGTAAAATCATAGTTTCTGCAAAATGCCCAGTAAACCTTTTGGGTAGAGACTTAATGCAGATATTTGGCATAGCCGTAGTTCCAACCATGCAGGGTATGGAAGCGCAGCGACAAATGGATACTTTTGTAGTGCGACTGGAGGGTGAGACATATTATTGGTATAGCCAGGACTTAGTTACGACTGGTCCAGGGGCAGTAACTGAAGAACTGATGAACGTAGCCATCAGTAAGTCCCCCTCCCTCGACATTGACAAACAGCATTTGTTGCATTGTACTCTATACTACTGTAATAGACCAGGACCTGATAAAGATTATGAGCAGGAATTGTTTCAGAACCACGCGAACAGACTAGTATTACGAAACTTGTACTGGGACACAGAAGGAAACAGTGTAGTGAGCTGTTCATTGCCACAGGAATTTTTAGCACTCTACAAATCTAATCGATTGCCACATGTTAGCTTAACTAAGAATAGAAATTTGAAATGGGCAGACTTAGGTGAAAAAGTCACAAGGTGGGAAAAGCAGACAGAATTAGAACTCTCTGAACAAGGAGTACAGAAACAGAAGTTGAATTGGATAACAGAGACACACCCAGCTGTGTACTCACAGGCTAGTGAGAATAGCTGAGTATTACTCTTATTAGAAGAAGAGGAAAAAGCCTTGCGAAACATACCAGAGATTCTCTGGTCAACAGGGAAATCAGATGTAGGACTTATACGAACAGCAGGACCAGTTACTATTATGCCAAAGTCAGCGTTTAGACCCCAGAAAAGACAGTATCCCTTAAGAAAGGATGCAGAGATAGGAATCAAACCTATAATAGCAGCCTTACTTAAGGAAGGAGTCTTAATAGAATCTCCTGATTCACCATGTAATACACCCTTATTTCCTGTCAGGAAAGCAAACGGGGAATGGCGTATGGTCCAAGATTTACAAGCTGTAAATAATGCAGTTATACCCAGGGCACCAACGGTGCCAGACCCACACACCTTACTGAATGATTTAAAGCCTAAGCAAAAGTATTTTTCTGTGGTAGATATTAGTAATGCATTTTTCTCAATACCGATACACCCTAACAGCCAATATTGGTTTGCATTTACATTTCAGGGGAAACTGTATACATATACAAGATTACCACAGGGATATTGTGAAAGTCCAACAATATTTGCACAGGAAATGGCAAGCAACCTGGTGGGATTTATCCCACCAAAAGGTAGTCAGATTTTACTTTATGTAGACGACATTCTGCTGGCAGCCCCCACCCAGCAAGAATGCGAAGAGGACACTATAGCATTATTACAGTTTTTAGCTATCCAAGGTCACAAAGTAAACAAGAACAAACTACAACTTTGGAGAAAACAAGTTAAGTACTTGGGATATGTAATATCCAAGGAAGGTAGAATATTAGACGAAGATAGAAAAACAGCAATATTACAGGCACCTAGACCAACTACCAAGAAGGAAATGATGTCCTTTCTGGGAACTACTAATTTTTGTCGAAGCTGGATACCAAATTATGCTTTGGAATCTGCTCCACTGGCCAATTTAATATTTAAAAAGCCAATGGCAGCACAGGATTTATTAAAATGGACACCAGAAGCAGAAACAGCTTTCTGCAAGCTGAAACAACTGATAGCATCATCCTTAGTTTTAGGATTACCAAACTATCATAAGCACTTTTTTCAAACTCTAGACTGTAAGCAGTGTTATATGACATCAGTATTGACACAGCAGCATGGGGACAAGCAACGTCCCATAGCTTACTACTCATCACAGTTAGACCCAGTGGTGCGGTCCCTGCCCTACTGTGTACAAGCAGTAGTTGCAGCTGCAATGGCAGTGCAGGCTTCGGCCTCAGTAGTGTTATTCCACCCTCTCACATTGAGAGTGCCTCATACAGTCGCAATTATTTTACTGCAAGAAAAAGTAGCATATCTTTCTCCTGCTAGACATCTTTCCTGTATGACTATACTGTTGAGCCAACCTCATATGACAATTGAATGATGCACAACTTTGAATCCGTCAACCTTGCTCCCAACCGCTGCAGATGGCAAACCGCACTGCTGCCTGCAGGAGATTGAGCAAAAGACATTACCTAGACAAGACCTTACAGATGTTCCCTTGGATGATGCCGCGGTGACATACTATGTGGACGGCTCATGCAGGAGGGGTCCTACAGGACAGATCCTAGTGGGATATGCAGTCATTTCTGATACTGAAACTTTAGACGCAAAATCTTTACCACACAATTTATCTGCGCAAGCGGCAGAGTTGATTGCCTTGACAAGGGCATGTACCCTAGCAAAAGGTAAGAAAGTGAACATTTATACTGACAGCCAATATGCTTTTTCTACTGTACATGTTTTTGCGCAGCAGTGGAAAAATAGAGGAATGATAACATCTACTGGTAAACCAATTAATCATGCACAATTCATTTTAGATTTATTAGACTCTATTCACTTACCTCAAAAAGTAGCTATTTGCAAATGCATAGCTCATACCAAGCAACAGGATAGGATTTCAAAAGGTAATGCGTGGGCTGATACAGCTGTGAAGCAAGCAGCTTCAGCCTCAGAAGCTTTTCTTTTGAATGAGGAATTACAACCCTCTGAGACTTTAGATTTAGAAATGTTAAAAACAATGCAGACACTTACTACAAATGTAGAAAAACAGAAGTGGATAAAACGAGGAGCAATCCTTGAAAAGGGACTGTACATCTCCAAGGAAAAGAAACCAATTTTGCCATCTAACTTATTTAGATATGGAGCTTTGTTGAGCCATGGGCAGAGCCATGTCTCAACAGGGGGGATGGTACAGTTAGTGAATCGAGTGTTTACAACCTATGGATTTACAAATTACACAAAAAATTTCTGTGTAGCATGCCATGCTTGTAACAAGCATCATGCACAAGGATCATTGAAGCCTAAGCAAGGGAGTTTCCCTACACCACCGTATCCATTTCATACTATTTGTATGGATTTCATAGAACTGAATAAATGCGAGAATAAAAAGTATTGCCTTATCATTATAGATATGTTTTCCAAATGGGTGGAAGCTTTTCCAACTAAAAATCCAGATGCAGCTACTGTTGCAAAGGTCCTTGTTAAAGAAATTATACCCAGATTTGGCATACCGGAAAAGATTTATAGTGATAACGGTACACATTTCGTGAACCAAACAGTACAGCAACTTAGTCGTTATTTTGGAATATCGTTAAAAAATCACTGTGCTTACCACCTCCAATCTGCAGGGTTAGTAGAGAGGCATAATGGGGTTTGAAGAACAAGCTTAGGAAGTTGATGAGTGAGACACAGAAGAGCTGGGTGCACTGTTTGCCTTTAGCACTGTTGAGCATGAGAACTGTTCCAAATGCAAAGGGATTAACTCCTTTTGAAACTTTGTTTGGGAGGGCATATTATACACCTCAATGGAAACCTCTCATGTCTGCAGAGTGAGAGGCTGACAGTTCACTTGCAGGGTATATGAGGCGATTTTTGAATAACAAACTTTTGCAGTTAAATTCTGTTTCAGATAAAGAACAACCGAAATCGGAAGCACCAGTAGCCCCAGGCACCTGGGTCTGTGTGAAGATTGTGAAGCGAAAGAACTGGAGTTCTCCAAAGTGGGAAGGACCATACCAGGTACTACTGTCAACACCCACTGCAGTCAAGATCATGGAGCGAGCTTCCTGGATTCATTTGACGCACTGTAAACTGGTTAAGAACTTTGAATTGGACAAAAACTTTGTTACTGTTGTACAACGAGAACATAATGGCCAGGTACAGAGTGAATAGAGACATTGAGCAACCTCAGAAAACTTGCATGATCATTTTAATAGCTATGCTAATCACACTGTTCTTTTTGTTGTGGCCACTCCTTTTTCCTGCCACAAAAGTTGAACTGATTAGACGTAATGAACCAAATATAGACTGGCATCTGAACTTTAACACTTATCAGGCAATTACACGTGTGTATGCTGAGACTTTTAATGTTTCGAACTGCTGGGTCTGTACGGCCATACCAACAGCATACAGGGGTTTATTGATGGCTGCTATCCCCCTAGGGGTCAATGAGACCTGGGAAAATCTGGTTTTTGACACAGTTGCTATTAAAGCACATGATAAGGTAGCACTGTATTTGCCTGTAACACAAAAAGGAATTGTATATTTTTACAAAAATGACACCATCCAAGTGAGATGGAGTAAGTGTAATGTCACAGTACAGTATAAATGTTATAGAAAACCAAACGATTTAAGTGGATCATGTAGTACAGATTATGACTCATTTTTGAAATCTATGCATAAGACTCTTGATCAGGTACAACGTAATCCTCTACTTTTTAAACAGTTATCTGTAATAGATAGGAAAATGTTTCATGCAAGGCAGTCATTTCGTAACAAAGTAACAACTAAAGTAGAGGACTGTTATTTTGTGTGTGGTAAAAAAGCATATAAATGGTTACCTGAGAATTGGTCTGGCAGTTGTTTTTTGGGGTACCTGGTCCCGGCCATCTGACACACTGCAGTTTTGCCTCAGGGAAACATTCGAAATACCCAAGATGTGACCAAAAAGACTGTTAAGAAACCTGAGAATCCAGTGGGACAGATCGAAGCAGGCTGGAAAGACCATCGTAATGTGGGAACCAAACTTGCGCACATGGACTTGAGTGATGCTGTCATATCCTGGGCAGGTATATTACCTGCATATGGTGCAGTTAAATCAATATGGGAGCTGCAAAAACTGTCAAAACTTCTCGAAGTAATGAGTAATGCGACTTTGTCTGCTCTTGAACTGATAACTGATGAACTGAATGCCATGAGAACTGTAGTACTCTAAAACCGAATGGCTCTTGACTTCACCCTAGCGGCAAGGGGTGGGACATGCACTTTAATCAAAGAAGAATGCTGTGCGTTTATTCCTGATCATCAGCATGAGATTAACGATCATCTTGAGGTGATTCAGCAAGTGTCGGCCATGACCAAACCAGGTCCAAACCCTCTGACAGACTTTTTCCAGAATGTATTTGGGGGGTGGGGTTCCATCCTAATTAACATATTGATTGCCATTGGGGTGGGATTACTCCTAATAGGAGTTTGTGTTTGTTGTGGAATCCCCTGCATGAAGAAATTAATCAAAGAATTCATAGATATATCAGTATCTGAGACTATGTATCAAAGTACTGAATTTGAAGAGCTGCTAGAATGTGAAACACTTTCATAGAAGTTTAAACTGAATGACTTTCTTAACTGCAAATCCTGAATGGAAGAGGTTAGGAAAAGAAGCAAACTGTTTATTCTTTTTTGAAAATAGAATTAAAAAGTATTAACAGGAGGGAAATGTTAGAAAAATATGTATTAATGTGTGTATGCTTAATGCCAATTAATAATCAAAAGATTTAATACGCTTTTCATTCTATTTTTCATGCACTGTGTTATATATATAAATTGAGTTTCATATGAGACTGAATAAGATGCTTTTTGAAAACTGCAGTATGCTTTCTGAAACTTGCAAGTTGCCCTCTGATCTAGTAACTGCTAGCACAGCAATATTCATGTTTATGCCTTTTGGAAATGTACTTGAGAAGCAGGTGCTTATCTGCTAGGTCAGGAACGAATGAATGAACAATACTATATTCTGTAAATGTAAGGATTTTAGACAATCAGCTCTGTTTGAAGCATGAGAACATGTGCAGCTGCAGTAACTTAGAGATAAGGTAGACCAAGGATTCTTAGAGAAATGAACTGCTAGCATTATGCTTGAATTAGCCATAGTACCTTGAATGGTAACATAACATGTATCTAACTGGGAGTAATCAAGGCCATGTTGTTTTCCTCAAGAAGTTTCACATAAAAATTGATAAATCAGCAGAAATTCATGGGAATGATGGTCAACAGATGATGATGAAAAAGGAGGTGATCTGTTACGTCAACTTGGTAGGCCATGACTAGTTAGAGAATGTATAAAATTGAAAGTATTTCCTGTTTCTGGTTAGACAAAGTCTGTATTAGCACGTTTTTGTCTCCTTGCTTCAAGATTAAAGTGCCTTAACCTGAACCTACCGTGTTTTGATCATTTTTAAAGTATATTTTTCCTTTGACAGTCACTATAGCTATCCCGGATCTGGAACAAATGGTGAGTGCCATGCATGATGTTGAAAAGAGCTCTCATTGTGAAAATTTGTGAGATATATATAATTCAACCTTTAGCTGGTTTCATAGGAATGCCAGACAGGATCTGGACAATACTCTATATGATTCAGACAAATACCATTTTAAGCCATACCAGATAGGGCTTAGCTATACCAAGCATGTTTCCTCTATTACTTGAACCATCTGGGATAGAAGTTCTCCCATGAACAAGCAAAGACATGGCATAGATGTGCATAGAGGTAAACAAGGTGTTTTATGGGCAGTGGTCCTTGTGCCCTAGAATGCTGCCAGTAGAGGTGCTGTAGGCAGTGTTACAGAGATACATCCAAGCCATGCTACACCTTGAGATAGATGACTGTATCATCACTATATCATTCCACATGTCAACAGCAGTGTTGCACAATGGGGCACCTTACTGTGCCACTCAAAGGCAGTAAGTAGCTTCTACCAGCAGCAGGCAGCATGACATTGGTGATGTCCACGTTCTGTGTATACAGTCTGAATGTGAGGTTTCACTAACTGCAAATCAAGGCCAGCTATCACCAATGATCTGTTTTAAATTACTGACAGGTCACATTGTTTACTCCCCAAAACATTGCATCCTGAACATCAAACAGCCACACTGAAACTAACAAAAAGTATAAAATATATATATTTGCATGGGAGCAAGACTTCCTGAAGTCCCCATGGTGGGAGCTGTGCCTCCCAACCCCCCTGCCAATTATATACACCAACATAAAGATCGTACTACAGCTGGAAAAGGTCAGTATCCCACTCTCAGCTGTACCATGATCTTGGAGGTCCGCTGCTTTAGTTTTGATGTTTTGAGAGTCAATCATCTCACCAGTTGACAATTTAAGACTCATCACCACAGCAGCATACACCATATCACATGCACTTATATGTGTGCACATAGCTCAGTCCCTTCTCTGCCCTTTTTCTTGTGCATCTAATGATGTCTGCCCCTCCTGACATCAGCTGGTTGGTGTTAATATGTGATGCCTAATGCAGCATGGCACACCCCGAGTATGAACTGGTCAGAATAACCTGAGTTTGTTATGTCTTGATAATACCCCAAATGTTTACTTGCAATATTCCTTTTGATTTTTTTTGTAATATATTACTTTGGATACATTATGTACACATGTCCAGTCATCTCCATGTTCTTTCTCAATGTAATCCTATGGTTATGCCTTCAGATATTGCCTGATGCACAGCTGTGTCTTGTGATATAGCTGCTCAGCATCATTTGATATTATTAGATTGCAGAGCATTGCACATACATTAAATATAATTAGCTGATTTCTTAGGAATACACAGCAGAAAACCCCTTGATATGATTAAACACAAGAACCAAGATTTTATATGGTTAGAGTCACAGGGCCACTTCTGAAAACAAAAAAAGTTTCTAGTGATGTACCACAGTGCTCAGCACTGGGCCTTCTCCTATTTGGCATTCATTTCCCAAACCTTTAGACCAATTCTCATGGCCTAAGGTTATCTAAGTGTGAAGATGACTATAAATTGGACTTTGTTATTTGATCTTTCACTGACTCACAGTTGTTCCAACATGGGTTAGGCTATGTTAACAACTAGTGTAAGGACAATGTATCAAATTGTGAAAACATAGCATAGTTCATTTTGTTAAACAAAACATTTTCACATAGAATACAAGTGACATACCCTTGAATCAGATGCAGTAAAAGGGTTCTAAGCAGTCTTTTTAATAATTATTTAACATTTGACCATCATTTCACCACAATAGTTTGAAAAACCTTATATCTGACTCATCTTCCAAAGGCTTCTACACTCGATCTAGATAAGTCTTAATTCACCTTTAATTGTATGTCATCAGATCCATTGTTTAATATAATGTAGCTTTTGTCATGCATTTGTCCAAATATATCACTCAGCATGAGAGACTTTAAGAGATTCAAAACTAAAATGATAAGTGGTCTCAAAAATCTTAGTTATCAGGACAGATTAACAACCCTCTCTCGATATTCAGCCTATTATAGATTCTTCCATGGAGATATGTGTCTAGCCTTTCAAGCCATGGAAAGATTCAACACTCTTTGACCTTCTATTCATTTGCAGAACACACAGTACTTCAAATATCTGGTTAAAGGAACTAAACATTCACCAACAGATAAATAAGATGCATTGGTATGATAAAATTCATATCCAACATACTCCCCACCTCTGGAACTAACTTATATTACTGGTCACGAGAGTTGCACCCTTGCTGTCTAGATAATTTGATGAGCAGCCTCAAATTTGACTCCTTTCTATCATGTTTTGGCCTCTTTGAGGATGGTGGGAACTTTTGAAAAATGTTTTTTGGATAGCTTATAATGGCAATAGACTGAATGCGTAGTACTTAACTATGAACCTGTAAGGCCAAAAACTTGCTTCTTCTTCTTTTGTGAATCTAGACCTCTGTGAGCATTCATGGATAGTAGGTAGGTATGATGAACTACTGCTGGAGAGGGCAGCTGGAATCACCTATAGGGACAAAAACATAATGTGGTATTAGGTATTTACATATGTGAACTCAGTACTGCACACCATACATGGGCTACAACTAGGATATCCAGTTTCATACTCAGAAACCTATATTTTGCCCCAAATGTGTTGACCCCTATTCAGGCGCTACATGTCTACATATTGATTTTGTGTTAGCATTTTCTGGATGTGTAATCACCTCCTCAAATGTGTTCTGTATGGTGTTCTGCTGTATTCAGTGCTCCTGATAACTGGCTATTTTACTTCTTTAAATCATAGGTGTTGTAAAGGTCATTCATTGTTTAGATGTTCTCTTTAGGGTACTAGTGTGCATCTTACTGTATTTTTACCACTTTACTTATCCAAATAGGTATCCATATAGGATGTACCCGCTCACAATTAATCTATACAAGCTACACAGTCCCTCTGTCTCTCTCTCTCTCTCTCTCTATCTCTGTGCAACATAAATGTTATTGGCATACCTAGCTCAGTTGTTCATTGTCATACCGTCTGCAATGATTACAAACTAGACATTCAACAAAGTTCATCCTTTTCTGTTGACATAGGCAGTGTTGCAGTGGCAGCTGGTGACTGCAAGTCAAAAGGGGCTGCAGGAAATAGCTGAATGGGTGGGGCCAATGGGAAGGAGTGCAGCCAACTAGAAAGGGGAGGGGCTATGCTAAAAACCACAAAAACTGGAACTTTAATTAAATACGCTGCCCTGGGTGCCAAGCCATCATTATGAGAGTCCAATCAAGACAGAATGAAGTATAGAAGAAAAAAAATATTTGAACAACATATTTCAGTGCATTGGTTGCATGACAGCTTACTTAATATCTAGATGGAAACAAAAAGGTTGTAAGGCATAAAAAAATGACTTTTTAAATACATTACTGGAATGCCAGTCAAAGTCAAGTATAAGAAAAACAAGCAGCACTCAACTCAAATCGCTTCTCCTTGCGCTGCAGTTCTAACTATAATTTATATTCAGGTTACTGCAGTGGTGGTACTGCGGTAGCGTTGTCACCTCACAGTTAGACATTGCCCATTCGATTATCAGTTAGAGCGTCTTCTGTGTGGTGACATGCATGAATGGGCATTCCTTCATTGAAGGTTGCCCGGCAAGCCAGCACGTAAAAATCTACTGCCAATCATTAGCGGACCGGAGTTCCACTGTGGTGACCCCTAACCGGGAAAAGTCGAAAGACACAACAACATTAAAGTACCAAGTAACATGCTGAAAGTAGCAATCTCTGTGATACCCCCACTTGTAAAAATGCTTCTTATTCAAAAAAGACCTGCTGCCTGAGAACAACTATCTACTTGTTTCATGGGGAAAATATGATCAAAGTAAAACATGAACAGCAAACAAGAAACAAGCTCAAGATACATTGCTTAAGGGATTACTGCACAGGTTATGGACCACAAATGATAGATTTGCATTCTGTTAGTTTACGAGTAAAGCCTGCAAAGATGACTGCAAGTCTCCAACAAAGGTAATGAGCTTCTTAAAATACTGTAATCCTGTCCTTTATTACAAATACTGTCATATGCATTTCAATACCCAAGGCTTATAAGTTATCTAGTTATGTAAGTATTCTCCGCATGGCAACAACAAAAAGGCTTTCAATGTTGGTAATTCTTTAACAGTATGCTTATTAAAGCTTACTTACACCTTACAATCTCAGACAAGCTTACCTGATGGTCATGACAGCATTGCTACTTAAACACAGAGCAATGGGCACTTTCTGAATAATAAGAAGCATAAATCAACAGCATAAAATATGACAGAAAACCAGAACATTCTGCAAAATCAAGCAAGAACAGATAAAAAGCCACTGTAGTACTTGTGTCTACCTTGGATGGCGGGATACTCTGCACACTTACACTACATAACTATTCCTTGCCTTGCTTGGACATATCCAGAGTCACTAAATGGGGGAGTGGGGTGCAACAAGTATTTCACAATTTGAAATGTCTCTGGCTGACTGTGATGGCCCTGACACATTTGTTATACGTCTCAACCTCAGTGCAAGAAATTTGGACAAAGCCATACACAGAAGTGGGACAAAGGCACAAACAATAAGGACAATATTTAAATATTGCTCTTATAAACTTTCTAATAGAATAGTAAGTCTTGCATTAGTATGTATTTTCTGAAGGGTATAAAATCTGAAACCCAAATGTCTGTCATTATTTTCTAACTTCAAGTCTTTAATGATTTGCCTCAAATTTGCCAGAAAACCACAATTTTACAAAAAATGGTCCAAAAATGTGATGCAAAAATATAAAGTAGCCACACAATACAGCTGAGAACCTGTCAAATAATGGACACTTTTTTAAAATATTAGTACTGTTAACTTGAGCAGCTGACAAAATAAACAAATCTACATGCATTTCTGAAATAAAAGTAATCTATAACTCTGATTATTACAGTTATTTATTAATTGTAAACCCTCCACGTTTTCTTCCAAAATTGCCATTTTGTGGAAGGATTATTAGAGGGAGAGCAACATTTGAGCCACAATTGGGGACAGTTGAGAGGTATGGATATGCCTAATTCTATAAAGCAATTTATTTGCTTGTACCTCTCAATCTGATAATGCCGGAAATCTGGACAAGGCCAAATATATTGGGGGAACATACAAACTGTACTAAATATTGCTCTTGTATAAACTTAGTTGATAGAATAACAGGTCTTGCTTTAGCATGCATTTTTCTGAAGGCTATGAAGTCTGAAACTCAATGTCTGTCATTATTTAGTGACTTAATTCCTAAATGATTTGCCAGAAAACCACAAATTTTATGAGGAACAAACCAAAGATAAGAAGCAAAAATCTATTAATTCTGTGTGAAAATCTGGACAGTTGAGAGGTATAGTTCAGCTGGGCTGTCTTTGAGTTTGCCGCCCTTCCCCCTCACAAAATCATGGTCAAATGGAGCCTCCCCCCCATTCCAATGTCACATTACTTGTCTATTTCACCCCATTTACCATAAACACTGTCATGTGCATACTGCTTTACTTCTATGATGATTTGGATTTCATTTGAAAGTTTTATTTTGCATTTTACAGCACAAACACTAAGACATCTGCTAAACAATGCAATGCAGTCTCACAATGAAAATAGACTTAGCATTAAAACTTCCCTGCCCTTGAAACTCACATTCATTGAAACAGCATTGAAATCCACATTCAAAGAAAGTACATTTGGCTAGTGTAAAGATTAACTTTGGGCTGTTTTCAAATGATAGGCCCCTTGCACACAAGACATACATGTGTTGTGTGATACACCTTCCTGAATGTATTAAATTATATTCCTTGTATAATACAGTATAGTTTTTAGAGGGTGTTTTAAATTTATTGTTTTGAAAGTTTTTCTAGTAAACAATGAAACAAAATGCATGCACTAATAATGACAAAACTGCCCAATTGAGAACATTTCCATCATAAAAGTCTACTCGGACTTCTACAATCCACCAGTAAATATGCACAATCTCTGCAGAAGTAAAATTCATCTATAAAATTCCACATTAATGAGATCTGTAACTAATGAAGAGGTTGCTGCTAGCAAACAACTTTATATTTCATTGTTTCATCTACAAATAAAGTGCCTGTATCTTTGCCAAAGAGGACATTCTCAATATGGCAGCATCCACCCCAATGGGAGTAGAACCCACTGCCTTCTGCATCAAAAGCAAGTACACTACCTGTTGTGCTATTACCAATGCAAGCAAACTTGCCAGAAGCAGTACTAAACTTCTCTTCCCCTGCAGCTTTCAGTTCCTTGTAAAATCTACTCGACACTCAACTGTGTAACTCAACTTCACAGCACAAGAAATCTGGAAAAAGGCACCATTTATTGGGGGGGGGGGGACATACGCCCAAAAACCAGGGACATATTTTAAACATTGCTTGTATAATCTTGGAAAGTTGCTAATATAAAATGGTGTGTTACTACTACTATACACTTCACTGCCAAGTCTTGAACTCAGGACCCTGTGCAAAACAGTCAGGGCAACATACCACTATGCCAAATAACCTATTTTGAAGAAAGGAAGACCGAAAAGTAAATGGCTACCATTTAGTGAATTCAGTTCTCACCGTAGCTGTCAACCTCTTAGCACAAAACACCTGGACAAAGCCAATAATGGGGGAATACAACCCTCAAACATATTCAGTGAAATCATTTCTCACAATAGCTCTCAATCTTAGCACAAAAAACCTGGACGAAGCCAATAATGGGGGAATACAGTCCCAAAAATAGATAAAAATTTCAAATATTCATCTTATAAACTTAGAGAATTGCTAGAATAAAAGGTTTTGTGTTACTATGTACTTTCTGAAGAATATGAAGTCTGAAATTCAAATGCCTGTTAATTTTATTTATTTAACATCTGTTAACCAGGAAAGTCTGACTTGGAACAAAAGCCAACTTTCAGCAGAGGCCCAGGGAGAAATACTACAGACACGTCTTTGTAACATGGGAGAAAACCAGAGCAAACCCACACACAAAAACAGGGAGGACATGCAGACTCCACACAGAAGGCACCCCAACCAAGAATCAAACCAAAGAACATCTAGCTGTGAGGCAACAATGCTACCACTGCACCACTGCACCATCAACTATCTAAAGAATTAAAAATTCAGAAACCACAGATTTTATAATGAATAGAACAGAATAAAATATGAGGCAAAATCTGCAAAGGTTTCACAGATTGTGGTGGGTAGGAAAATTAGGCTGTTGTTACCTGAACCCAGGGTACAGGGCTTAAACCTGAGGTATTCTTTAACCACTACCAGCAGGTCAACTGAGGCATTACACACTGCATGCACCTGTAATGATGCAAAGTAAATGCAAACAGGCTTCGATAATGTATAAATCCAAATGCACACTTCCAAACAGCTTCATTCTCATCTGCATTCACTTGTGCCACACACTTCCAATTCCTGTTTGCAAATGTTCCAAGAGTGCTCACCTTGCAGTCTGATCATTTTCCAGTCTATGTGGTTAGCACCGCATAGACTTCTGGGGCATCAGCAGTCTGCTGCCTTCTTCCTGAATCTGGACTGGTAAGGCAGCAGTCCGGATTTACCTTCTGTGTTAGCAGAAGTTATTGGATTGGATTCTACCACTGTGGTTTACAGCTGGGGGGGCTGCAGTCTGATATCACAAACCACCACTGCCGTGCTGTCATTAACTAATAGTGCCTTTATAATGATCCAGAAATAGAATCCTTAATGAGGGAAACAATTAAAACTATAATTATGAGTTGTATCATGTGATTAGGGAATATGTTATTTAAAATGTGTGTAGAGTTTTCAGATTCAGTTTCTTTCATAGACAAAAGCACTTACTGAAATCTTATTGAATAATTAAAGAGTTTTTATTTTTTTATAGTGGTTGGTTTTCTTTTTGGATTTGTGTGCAGCTATTGGAAGCAATAACTTTGAGGAAACAGAAGCTGCATAAAAACTGTCATGGCTGCTGATACATTATTGGTGTCCTGGGAAATAATGTATGGCTAATAGCCTGGTTAGACATGATGGTTCAAAACGTGTAAAGGATGTATTAAGCAGCAGAGTGGGATGTGACAAATGTGTTCTGTTATAGCACTGAATGGTATGTTGCTACACACGCTGCATGCTGATGTGAATTTCTTGTTTTTTCTTTATTCTGCTGAATCATTGCATTGGTTCATCCATAGACTGAAGTGTTTGGAAAATTCACCAAAAGCACTCTTTCTCCATTGCTGGAGATGTCAAACAGAAGAAAATTGAGTGTGTTTGGGTTTTTAATGCCAAAGATGTTGCATATACCAAAGGTTTCAGCATTAAAAGGGAATATATGTACAAGTGTCTGTAGGATAGAGACAGAAAAAGGGCAAGAGAAGAGGACAGGCTGAGTTGTGTGTGTGTATGTGTGGGGGGGGGTCTGTGTATGCTGCTGTATTTGATGTGTGTCTTGCATTGTGGTATGGTTACAGGAAGATCTTTTCCGAAGGTAAGGTGTAGGTTAGTGTCAGGGTTAGAGTTAGGGTTACCTCATATTTGAAATGTGTTGCAGGGGTGGCCTTGTAGCTTCTTCTCAATGGGTCATTGTTAGAACAATTTCATTAGGAGCTGTCACAGATCAGCAAGCTTCTCAGCATGTCACACTGGGCAAGGCCAATGACATCATGGAGAAGGTTCATGTCTGACACCTCTATTTCCAGTCTCATTCTTTTAGTCATTACCTGGAGCTTGTGAGCAAAGGTGAGTGTTTTGTATTTGCTCTAACCATGAATTCACTATAAATAAGACTAAAGGAGAAAGAGAAGGACAGGCACTGCACATCAGTAATCACTCTCTGAGATGTAGTGACCTCAGATTGAGAATAATAATTTCATGAGACTGAGTTCATACAAACTCAGAACACTTCTACTCAAGTTCATGAAAGCATGAGAAAATGAAGTAGAAGTGTTTGTTTTTTGTGTGAACTCAAGATCACAACATGTAACAATATGTTTGCAAAAATTCTATGAGGCAAGCTCATATGGCTTAAGGTGACACAATGGAATCAATTATAAATGATAGACATTACTTACTAATAATTTGTAACTTATTTAGTGCTTACAATGAGTTCTGAACAAGTGCTGAGATCAAAGAAACAGATGAGTGCAAAAACTAAAAAGCTGGCTAGTTGCAAGGAAAATTTTGAAGAACAGTCTTTATGGTGCCAGGAATAGTTTAACCCCAGTTAAGGGGGGGAAGCTAGCTTAGAATTTTTTTCCAGTAAAGTGGAAATGGAGAAAGCTGGAACAGAAGTTAATTCAACGTTAAGAATTTGAGTGGGTTGGCCTTCACAAATGTTCTCTGTTAGATTGAGTGAACTAATGACACTAGACTGGGAGTAGTGTCACAGATCAAATATACAGTATGGGTGGGCAACTGCAAAGCCACCACGTATAAGAACACACAACATTAGGGAGGGTGGGTGGCTGGGAAAAATTACAGTTCCTAGCTGTAGCCACTAAATGAAAGTTTTAAACAGATGAAGGAGCAGACTCGAGAATGCTTTTAACTGTAAACAGACAAAAATGCACAGAAAACCTCGGATAGAGCACTCACAAAAAGAAAATACAACTCTCAGTATGAAAAAGCAGTTTACAGTTAAGTAATGTTAAAACAGTATAAAACAGTGCTTCACTTCCACTTTTCATTTCCACTTATGCAATGCAATCAAGAGCCTGACAATACAAGCAGAACCTTTATAAGACACATGGTTTATATAGCAGTAAGAATGGAAGAGTTGGAAGATCAGATTACTACTCAGCCCCTGCTATTACCCAATCACTTGTACTACAAAAAGTCAGGAGGCCTTGTTACTCTCAATAATAATGAAGACAATCAGCAGAAAATGGCTGCCAGAAACACAGGAATCTCAAACAAAACTACCAGCCTAGACAACAGGCCTCTATCAAGATTATTCCACCTGAGCAGAACACAGAAACCTCACTTTAAAAGCATAGAAAGAACACCCACAAAGAGAAAATACAAGCCTCAGTATGAAAAAGCAGTTTACAATTTAGTAATTTAAATAGAAAATGCAATTATAGTAATGCACACTATTACAGTTCCTAGCTATAGCCACTAAATGAAAGGTTTAAACAGATCAAGGAGCAGACTCGAGAATGCTTTTAACTGTAAACAGACAAAAATGCACAGAAAAGCTCGGCTAGAGCACTCATAAACAGAAAATACAACTCTCAGTATGAAAAAAGCAGTTTACAGTTAAGTAATGTTAAAACATTATAAAACAGTACATAAATGCAGTGAAACAAGAAAAAAAAGCTTTATAACAGTGAAAAATGTAGATCAACTGTTTAGCACAATTATAAGCATTTCAGAAGTGCAGTTCAGTGAAATAAGTGTAAGAAATAACTTATCCTGCTCTTGGAATCTTAAGGAATTTCCACTTATGCAAAGCAATCCAGAGCCTGACAATACAAGCAGAACCTTTATAAGACACAGGGTTTATATAGCCATAAGAATGGAAGAGTTGGAAGATCAGATTACTACTCAGCCCCTGCTATTACCCAATCACTCGTACTACAGAAGGTCAGGAGGCCTTGTTACTCTCAATAATAATGAAGACAATCAGCAGAAAATGGCTGCCAGAAATGCAGGAAACTCAAACAAAACTACCAGCCTAGACAACAGGCCTCTATCAAGATTATACCACCTGAGCAGAACACAGAAACCTCACTTTAAAAGCATAGAAAGAACACCCACAAAGAGAAAATACAAGCCTCAGTATGAAAAAGCAGTTTACAATTTAGTAATTTAAATATAAAATGCAATTATAGTAATACACACTATTACAGTTCCTAGCTATAGCCACTAAATGAAAGTTTAAAAAAAATCAAGGAGCAGACTCGAGAATGCTTTTAACTGTAAACAGACAAAAATGCACAGAAAAGCTCGGATAGAGCACTCACAAACAGAAAATACAACTCTCAGTATGAAAAAGCAGTTTACAGTAAAGTAATGTTAAAACAGTATAAAAAAGTACATAAATGCAGTGAAACAATAAAAAAAGCTTTATAACAGTGCACAATGTAGATCAACTGTATAGCACAATTATAAGCATTTCAGAAGTGCAGTTCAGTGAAATAAGTGTAAGAAATAACTTATCCTGCTCTTGGAATCTTAAGGAATTTCCACTTATGCAATGCAATCCAGAGCATGACAATTCAAGCTTAACTTCTTAACTCTCCAGATTTTTGTCTAAAATTTTTGATTTGTTCTTCATAAAAGTGTGGTTTTCTGGCAGATCACTAACAAATCACTGAGGGTTGAAGTAAGAAAATAATGACATAAGTTAAGTTTCAGACTTTGTACCCTTCATAAAATTAATTCTAATGGAAAACCTGTTATTCTATCGACTTTCTAAGTTTGTAAGAGCAATATTTAAAAGTATCCCTATTTTTGGTCCCTTGATCCCCCATTATTTATAGTTTTGTACGGATTTCTTGCTGAACGAAATTGAGAGGTATGGTGTTTGGTGCACAATGGTCATGTGCTGCAAAGAATATATGAAGATTACTTCAAAGGGACATGCAAATTAATGTGGGTAGTGAACTGAAATCATAATGGCATGCAAGTGGATATGCAGTGTGCATAGTCACAGTTCAGAGCTGCAAAGAGGAAACTTCAAAGCAAAGTGCACCAGACTGTTAAGAGAGAAAACACATAAAAACATTAGCATCTCAGACAGCAGATGTGCTTGGCATTGAAGAAGTAGCATCATTTAGTAGCTGTTAGTACCACCACTCCTCACTTGTCTGGGAGACGAAGTGGCCAGTGCCAATGTGAACATTACAAGCAGTGTGTAACATGCCATAATCTTATTGACATAAAGATTGTTGACTGTTTCTATATAGCTTGGGGCATTGCATGGAATCTGGTTAATATGTTTCAGCCACAAATGAAATCTACAGGAATGCATGGCAATCCTGTCCTTGTGGAGACCAAGGCATATATAAAGCTTTCCATCTGAGCTAAAGGGACTTTTCAGAGACCAACAAGGAATGCATTAAGTATTTCTCAGGCATCTGCATCTACGACACTGAATACGTTTCTTAATATAATACTTCTACAAGTGGATGAGGATATCTGGATTCCTAACATAACAGAGGAGAAATCCACCACTATGCATAACATTTATAACACAGCTCATCTCCCTGAGGGACAAGGTGCCACAAGTTGAATGTATGGAACAATAAATGTCACACCTGGCCTGCAGAACAGGACATGTTACCATTCAGTGAAATACCTGGTAGAATGTGATGCACATGAGATTAGAACAAGTGTGTCCCTACAGCACCCAGATTGTTCACTTGATTCACATACAGGACATGTAGCTCTATTTTCTGCAAGGTTACATTACACAGGATAATCAAGTTAGTAAGTACATGCTCTGTTGTTAAAAGAAATATATACAGATAAATATAGACTGTATGGAAATGTAGTAACCCTTTGACACATGTTGCAACCGTTTTGCAGGTGATGTTAGATATTTCTACAGCCATAGTTAATGAAATCCATGAGGAATCAGAGTGCTGCCAAACTCAGGTACAATGCACAGCATGTACAAACTCATAACATCATTAAAACATTACTAAGTCAGCTCAAAGCCCAACTTCTACAACCCATCAATGTTGGGGGTTGAATTATGACCCTCTCATGGCCTGCAGCATTTTACTAGTGAAGCGCACCCACAGGTTTAGCTGAAGTAGATATAGCTAAAGTAGATATAGGTTCCTTCCTACCTGACTCTGGTGACACCCCTATAGGCCCAACACACCAAGGTGGCAAGAATGACAGATTTTATTCTAGGTAACACATCTAGTTTAAAGGGCAATAGCGCAACCACAAACAAATTATTTCAACAGTGCACCAGTTAGCAATAAGGCAAAGTGAGATATGCATGCAACAAAAACATACATTTACCCTCTTCCCCAGAACTCAGCAGAAAAAGGTCCTGACATTCAAACATGCACAAAAAGGCAATATCAATGAACAATAAAGCTTTATAATGCAGCAATACAAACATGGGAAAAATGCAATGTCATTAAGCAATAAAAGAGTTATAATACAATACAGATATGAGAAAAATGCAATCTCACTGAGCAGCAAAATTCTTGAAGGCAGCAGTACTAACACAAGCAAAATGCAATGTCATTAAACAATGAAGATTTATAATGCAACAATACAAATATGAGAAAATGCAATGTCACTGAGCAGCAAAATTCTTGAAGGCAGCAGTACTAAAACGAGCAAAATGCAATGTCATTGAACAATGAGGATTTATAATGCAACAATACAAATATGAGAAAATGCAATGTCATTGAGCAGCAAAATTCTTGAAGGCAGCAGTACTAACATGAGCAAAATGTAATATCATTGAACAATGAAGATTTATAATGCAATGATACAAATAGCAGAAAATGCAATGTCACTGAGCAGTACTAACACCCTCAACCCCCTTGATCAGTTCTAAACAGACCAACATTGAAACACTCTATTATACCCTGTTCACTGACCAGTGACTACTTACAGTCTTGCTGCCGGCATGATGGGGTCCAAGTTGGAGCTCATATGGATCCCAGTTATTTGTAATCCACAAAGCATTTGGGGGGAATCCACAATCTTATAAAAATATAAAATGCTAGCCAGAACCTCTCACCACTCCATTGAGCATATACTAGTGACCAGACACCATACTTCCTCTGATGAGAAAAGTAAAAAATCACCTGCCAGAACTCTGGTAATCATCTATGGATTCTCTGTACTAGGCCCAAAGGAACTCCTTTTCTTGCTGAATCATATGCAGGCATGGAACTACTGGTTGTAGACTTCTCTCCTAATTCCACAAAATACCATCATCCAGAATTTCAGCAAATGACAAACACAATCTGCCACTTCACTTCCCTGTCACAAAGCACTAGAAAAGAAAATCCAGTCATGCTGAAAAGCCCTTTTCCCCTTCAGTTACCTGTTTCAGTCTTCCCTCCTTCAGCTAGTGTTCCAGTCTCCTGTTTCACTTTCGAAATTGTCTTTTATATTCATGAAAAGCGCTCCACCTTGTGGTGTAATGAAAAACTACAGTCTGTTACTTCTACAAAGAAATACAGTGGGAGCTACACTCTCCCCCTACTTGAAAGTATTGAATCCCCCCAAGTCAAAGGTAGATTAGCAGCAAAATATTTACAAGCACTAATGCACCATCAACTGAACAATATTGTTGAATTCAAAAGGTACATTCCCCCAAGGGTAATCAGCCTTATGAGTAACTTGGGAGGGGTGTCACCACTGGAGCAGGAGGCATAGGGATTTTGGGCACAGACTCTCCGATGAGCTGTGGTCACAGGTTCCTGTGTACTATGTCCCAAACTGCTATATGTAAGTCTCTGTGGGGGCCGAATCAGTCTCTGCAGTTTTGGTTCAGAAGTGACAGCTAAGGAATTTTGCTTGGAAGGTTTGTCACCCACATCATATTCAATGTCCAGTTCTTCAGTAAGCATATTGTCTACTTCTAAGATCACCTCTTGTATAACTGTACTTTCATTTTCCATAACAGCATGACTGTCCTCAGCACTATTTTCTGAAGTTTGCATAGCAGGGACTCCATCAGTATCAGGTTCTGTAAGAGGCACAGAAACATTACTTAGCCTAGGTCTGGGCTGCTCAAAATGACAAGAAACAAATTCCGGTGAATTTACATTGAGATTACAGCCCACGGGGTCTTGAATATCCTCATAAAAATGTCCACTGAAACCCCATTCATCATCACTGTCCTCCTCTCCTTCAGCAGGAGGGAGCATAGGCTCTTGAACATTGGAGAGGATAGTTCCTCTCCACCTTAGATTTCTGGATTGCCTTGAGTTAGGCTTCCGGTGAGCCATTCTGGGTTCCAGATTCATGAGTCTCACAGATTTTGCCAAAGGCAATAAATTGTTGCGGTGCCGGGTTTTAATGGGTCCTTCTTTCCCCTCAGGGCAAACTTGGTAGACAGGGATATTAGGTAGCGGAGAACAAATTATGTAAATCTCAAATCCCCAGTGGTCAGCTAGTTTATGCTTTCCTTGTAGTCCCAAATTTCTCAAAAAAACTCTGCCCCCTGTCTGCAAGCCATGCATCTTTACTTTTTTGTCATAGTGAGCCTTGTTTCACTGATGCCTTTGTCCTGTTGATTTTTCAGCAAGCTCATAAGCCTGTTTGAGGTTCTTCTTGAGTCTCTCCACATAACTGCCATGAGATGCCACTGGTGTATCATCAGCTGTGACTCAAAGGTGGTGTAAACAGGAAGATGAGCTTCTCTTCCAAACATGAGGAAGTAAGGCGAGAATCCTGTAGCATCATTTTTAGTACTGTTGTAAGCATGCACCACTGTGGCTACATGTCTACTCCATTGACTCTTCTTCTCAGCAGATAGTGTCCCCAACATGTCTAGTAAAGTTCTGTTGAAACGCTCAGGCTGAGGATCCCCTTGAGGATGATAAGGAGTGTTGTGGCTTTTTTGGACTCCCAAGAGAGTGAGTAGTCCATGAACAAGCTTGCTCTCAAAATCACATCCTTGATCAGAGTGTGTCCTTTTTGGCAGGTCATGGTGTACAAAGAACTTCTCAACTAGTAATTTCACCACTGTAATAGCTTTCTGATCGTGAGTGAGAAATGCTTGAGTGCATCTGGTATAGTGGTCTGTCACCACCAGCACATTACTGATCCCGCCTTCATCCAGTTCATTGCACAGAAAATCTATACAAACTAGCTCCATGGGTCCACTACTTTCCATTTGATCCAGTGAGGCAGCTCTGGTCAGCAGAGTCTTTCTCTGAATGCAATGAAGACATGTACGGCAATAATCCTCAACATCTTACTTCATGCATGGCCAATAGAACCTGTCTCGTACCAGACCCATAGTGGTGTCATAACCAAGATGACCATGTTCATCATGTGATGACTTGAGTACTACTTCTCTATACTTTTGAGGAAGGAACAATCACCATTTTTTACTGCCGAGTGCACTTGGAGAAGTCCTATATACTAGTCCATTCTGTATCTGGAGTCTGTCCCATTCTTTGGCCAAAAGTCTTGCCAGAGGATGAATATCCATGCAAAGCATATTAACTTGTATCTTCTCTAAAGCAGCTACCACCAGCTGACCTAAGGGGTCTTCTCTTTGATCTCTCCTGAGGTCTCTGCTACTCAAAGCTGGTAGCGATGAAGCCTGTAAAGTAATCAGATTACAGTAAGCTTGGGGTATGCTTGCTGCAGACAGCCCTAACTTCTGGGCCAAACACTCAGTGTGTTGATAGCAGATTGCAATTTGACACATAGCTCTCACCCCTGGCACTGGAATTTCCAACCATTCATCGTTGGGATGTAAATCTCCCTGAGGTCTTCTAGACAGACCATCAGCATCTCCATTTTCATGTCCTGGGTGGTATTTCAAACTGAAATTATAGTTGCATAGAGCTGCCATCCATCTGTGGCCAGTAGCATCTAGCTTTGCAGTGGCCTGGATGTATGTCAGAGGATTGTTGTCAGTCTGTAATTCAAATTCAGCCCCATAGATATAGTCATGCAGCTTGTCCACTACTGCCCACTTTAAGACAAGGAATTCCAACTTGTGTGCAGGATAGTTTCTTTCTGTGTGGGGATAAACTCCAACTGATAAAAGCCACAGGTCTCAGTTTCTTGTCATACTCCTGGTAAAGGACTCCTCCTAAGCCATCCCTGCTAGCATCCACATGTAAAGTGTATGGCTTTGTTGAGTCAGCATATGCAATACTTAAGCTGTTCAAATGACTCTTCGCACTCAGGAGTCCAATGACTCTTAATGAGTTCTTTAGAACCTCTCGGTCCCTTAGGTTTTTCCACAAGGATATCTTCATCTGTTTCATCTGCTTTCTCATCATGTCAGACCAAATGGTTGAGTGGTCTTGCTATCTTTGAAAATCCTTCCACAAACCTTCTATAGTAACTGCAGAACCCCAGGAAAGATCGCAGCTCTGTGATAGTTTTGGGTCTGGGCCAAGACGTCACTGCTCCAACTTTGCTGGGGTCTGTGGATATTCCATTTGCAGACACTATATGTCCCACATAGGTCACTGAAGGTTGGAAGAACTTACATTTGTCCAATGACAACTGCAGGCCTTCCTTTTCAATCCTGTCCAATACCTTCATCAGTCTTTCTTTGTGCTCCTCTAGGGTCCTTCCAAAGAAAATGATGCCATCCAGGTAGACTAAGACTTCCAGGAGATGCATGTCTCCAACTGTTCTTTTCATGATTCTCTTGAAAGTTGCCGGTGTATTTGATAAACCTTGAGGTAGGCGATCAAAAAAATCCCAAAGGGGTGATAAAGGCAGTCTTCTCTTTATCTTCTGGGTTCATAGGGATTTGATAGTATCCACTCCTTACATCTAGCACACTAAACCACTTACTGCCCACTAGGCAATTTAGAGCATCTTCAGTCCGGGGAGTTTTGTACTGGTCTGGAATGGTTCATTGATTCAGAATACGATAGTCAACACACATGCAAATCGTCCCATTCTTTTTCCTGACAACGACAATGGGAGAGGCATATGGACTTCTTGACTGTCGAATTATCCCTGTGGCTTTTAGTTCTTCCAAATGTTTTCTTAAGTCCTCCAGGTCTCCTGGAGCTACTCTTCTGGAACATTCCCTGAAAGGCCAGTCCTCGTTTACTCTTATTCAGTGTTCTGCACTTTTTGCACAGCCCACATCTTATTCACTAGTAGAAAATAACTTTTTATTTTTCATTAGTAGCTCTTTAACTCTGGTTAGCCACTCAGGGGGCAAGAGACCATCTTCTATATCAATATCTTCCAGCTTCAACTCATTGGCCCTGCTCTCATTCCTTGTCAACACAGAAGAAGATAAGGGAGTAGCAGCATAAACATTTCCCAAATGCACTTGTGAACATAGGACAATGAGAGTACTTCCTTTATTCTTTAACCCCACAGGCAAAGTGTCATAAGGATGCTTTAACTTTTCCACAGGCCAAGCTTCTGGGACTACTTCCAGCCCCGGTGGCAAGTCACTTTCTGGATCCATTTCCCTCATGAGATGAGAGGAAACTGTTTGTCCACACATCCTCACTTTGGTTCTCAAGCAGGTGACCTGACCAGGATGAATTGTATGCTCTTTCCCAGACAGGGTCCACACATGACCAATTTCATCTTTCTTACTATCCTTCTCCCTTCAAAAGGCACAGAAAACTGGTCTCAGGACAAGTTGGGTGTTCCTGGGTCAACTGAGGCATGAGCATTCTTCTGACGAGGTCAGTATTTGTCCCCACTAAAATAGATGCTGAATCCTTTTCCTTTGGCCTGGGACACACGACAGTGAGTGTTTCAAAAACTTCTGTTGACCCAACAACTGAAATGGAAAATTCTAACTTGAGTAAGACATAATCATCATAAGGGAACTTCGTGTCACTTAGCCCCCAGATCTCCAAATCTTGTAACTTTTCAAGTCGCAAATGCTTTAAGTGTTTTTGGTAGAAGTCTGTACAGAATAGTGATTTGTGCACCAGTATTCAACAGTGCTTTACTATACACGCCTTCTATTTTTACTGACATGAAAGGGGATGATCCCAGTAGGCCATTGGGTAGTTTCTGTTTCTGGTGCTGATCAGTTGTATGGCAGTCAGCATGTGGTTGAGGTACCACCTGTTGACCTCGCCATTTTAACGAATAAGACTCTTGCTTTGTACTCTCAGATGCTGAGATTTTAGCTGAGATGGCTTTCCAATTCAGTTCTTCACCTCAGATGAACTAGACATGTGCATAGCAGGAAGTTTCTCTCCCCTATTACAAGTCTTTGTGTGGAAAGGAGATCCAGGATGCTTTCTCTTGATATTAGATTTTTATGGAGCTCTTTGTAACTGGGCACTCAACTGGCTCCTTCATTAGGCCCTTTGAAGTTTCCCTTCATTGTACTAGCCAATAATAGTTTGTTCACTTTTTTTTCAAGATCTCTGCATTAGGACACTGTCACTTTATATGCTCTGCATCCCCACAGTGAAAACAAAATCTAGTAGGAATTCTGAACATTGGCTGATTCAGTTCTTCCCTGAGTCCTTTCATGGAGGTTCTAGCTGATGTATTTCTCCCTTCAGTTAAAGTTACCATGGTCTTCTGCAATTCTGTAACTGTCTTGGTGACTTTAGCTATGGCGTCGGTCAGGGAAGACACCTGCAGTTGCAACTGTGACACCTCTACATTGCAGACACTCTGGGCCATGACTCCTATTTGAGTAGTGAGCATGGCTATAGGCTCCTGCTGGTGTTCACTCACTGTTTTATTTGCTGCTGAACACTGAGATTTGGCTTCCAACAGGGCTTCCTCTTTCATCACCTCTTTAACCAGCTGAGAATAAGTTAGAGTCTCTTCCCTATTTCTCATCCTCATTTTCCACACAATGGGGTCCATAGCTTGAGCTCCTTGTAAAATTTGTCTGATCCGTACTTGGTCAGTTACTTTCAGATCCACCACCTTCTTTAGGATGATCTGGTGGAGCATTTTATCTAATCCATTAATGTAATCAGATAGTTTCTCACCAACCTCTTGGTATGTATGTTCAAACTGATACAGTAGGTCAGCAGCCCTCTCGGTCCTTACAAACACATTCTGCAGTACCCTAAATAGTCCTTGACCATGCAGTCTTGCTTACCCATCCTTAGGTTGTGTATGGTATCTGTAGCTAATCCATTTAGACGTTCAGTTATCAGCTGTTTCTTCTGAGATTCTGGGATATCCCACTGCTCTAGGGCTTGTGAAGCCTGATCCATCCAGGATTCAAAATCTTCCTCTCCCTGAGGTGTGGGTTGTTTGCCAGAAAAGAAATGCAATTTGTGGTAGCCAAACCCAGTGAATGGCTGCGTAGGCTTTAAACATTTTTCTACAATACTTCCCAAAGCTTTCAAAACTTCAAGCCCTATAGTATTTATGGGCAGTGAAGCTGCAGCTTCTGGTGTAAGGTTCTGAACTACTTGGATAGCTTCCACAAATATATATATTTTCTCTGTTGCTGAGGTAGTGCACTTCTCAGGGATTACCACATGGACTGCACTCTCACCTGAAGTGTGAACACTTGAAGATATGTGCTCATACACTAAAGGACTTTTCCATTCTAATAAGGCCAATGTGCTCTGCTCAGTAGGGTCCATAGTGCTGTCTAATAAAAATCCATGCCCTACAACTGGTAAGGATCCTGTAACTTGATGTATTTGCATATCAGTCCATGTGACTCCTGGCAACACCAGAACTAAGCAGTGCTCTGACTGAGCATTGTGCTGTTTGCACCACTTAGTGGCTATTTCTGGGTTCATGTTTCTGCTGAATTTGCTTTCCACATGTACATGGGAATAGGGTGGAGTCCAAGGCAGTACAGGTAATCACAGACAAGCCCCTAAATGTAGCGTACCCAGCAGGTGTAGCTGAAGTAGATATGGGTTCCTTCCTACCTGACTCTGATGACACCCCTATAGGCCCAACACACCAAGGTGGCAAGAATGACAGATTTTATTCTAGGTGCCACATCTAGTTTAAAAGGCAATAGCACAACCACAGAGAAATTATTTCAACAGTGCACCAGTTAGCAAGAAGCCAAAGTGAGATATGCATGCAAAGAAAACATACATTTACCCTTTTCCCCAGAACTCAGCAGAAAAAGGTTTTGACATTCAAACATGCACAAAAAGGCAATATCAATGAGCAGTAAAGCTTTGTAAGGCAGCAATAGAAACATGGGAAAAATGCAATGTCATTAAGCAATAAAAGAGTTATAATGCAACAATACAGATATGAGAAAAATGCAATGTCATTGAGCAGCAAATTTCTTGAAGGCAGCAGTACTAACACGAGTAATATGCAATATCATTGAACAATGAAGATTTATAATGCAACAATACAGATATGAGAAAATGCAATGTCACTGAGCAGTACTAACACCCTCAACCCCCTTGATCAATTCTAAACAGACCAACTATGAAACACTCTATTATACCCTGTTAATTGGCCAGTGATTACTTACAGTCATACTGCCAGCATGATGGGGCCCAAGTTGGAGCTCATATGGATCCCAGTTATTTGTAATCCACAAAGCATTTGGGGGATCCACAATCTTATAAAAATACAAAATGATGGCCAGAGCCTCTCACCACTCCATTGAGCATATCCTAGTGACCAGGCACTGTGGTTACTCTAATGAGAAAAGTAGAAAAATCACCTGCCAGAACTCTGGTAATTATCTATGGCTTCTCTGTAGTAGGCCCAAAGGAACTCCTTTTCTTGCTGAATCATATGCAGGCGTGGAACTACTGGTTGCAGACTTCTCTCCTAATTCAACAAAATACCATCATCCAGGATTTCAGCAAAAGACAAACACAATCTGCCACTTCACTTCCCTGTCCCAAAGCACTAGAAAAGAAAATCCCATCATGCTGCAAAGCCCCTTTTCCCTTCAGCTACCTGTTTGAGTCTTCCCTCCTCCAGCTATTGTTCCAGTTTCCTCTTTCACTTTCAAAATTGTCTTTTATATTCCTGAAAAGTGCTCCATCTTGTGGTGTAATGAAAAACTACATTCTATTACTTCTACAATGAAATACAGTGGGAGCTACACTAGCATATGCCATACTACATAATATCATGAGACAGCAGGCAGGTCAGCCCCATGGTGTTGTGCAACTGAACTGTGCACACGTGACAGACAAGGGAGGTGTAACAACATCATTAACTGATGACAATGAAGTGGATCAGGAGCAAGTAGCATTGAGGGATAGGAACACAAAAACACATGGCTTTTCAACACACACACACACACACACACACACACACACACACACACACACACACACACACACTCACACTCACACACACACACACACACACACACACACACACACACTGACTGGTTGGGAGAATCATGTTACAGCAGGCAGAGATGGGAAAGAGGTCTGATGTTGACTATAACTCATTTTTCAGGATTTACCACCTCTTCTAATGTAGGTCAGGATACTACATAATAATAATAATAATAATAATAATAATAATAATAATAATAATAATAATAATAATAATAATAATTACCTGGGCCACTCCATTGCCCAAGTGCACTTGGACTTTTGATCTCCTAATACAGGCATATAGTGTGATGGTAGTCCACTAGTCCATTAGGAAGCATCCTGCCAATTGAAAATGGATATTATTGTCATCTACACAAAGAGATGGAAGAGTTTCATATGCTTCCTGGTGTTGGTATAGACTGTGTACCCTGTGATGCCCCCCCCTTTGTAGCCACTCTGGATATCCTACCATGACCTCAGACAATGCTACGAGTCAAGGCAGGAATGGTGGCACTGGCAATTGTCTTCATGGTGGAGTAGGAGGAGGACATGGAACTATGGAAATGGTGTGTGCCATCTAACACATATTATTACAATGGCCCTGGATTATATTGCTATACAAAGTGGCTAGCAGTGTTGGGAAACATCCTTACAAATGTCACACAGCATAGCAATCATCTTCATATTGAACTGAGTGGCTGCAGGACCTAGATGATAATGTGGCACATCTGCTGATGAACGTCAATAACTACTTACATATTAGTGGTGACTTGTGATATATGACTGTGCCAGGCACCCCTGTGAGGTTGTGCTATGCTGGGTATGTCCACAAACAGATGCAGAGTGTTTATCTGCTGCGACACACACAGAGGAAGCATTACTGGTGTTCTCAGCCATAGGCAATTTCCCACTGGGGATGATGACTGCGAAGACAGTACAGTATCAGGGTCATCTGTAGCCAAGATCACACTTTTACCCTCTGCTGTGAGTGGATATCCACCCAGGATGGAGCAGACAGTCCCACTGTGTCATTTGACTGTTACTCTGGTACTTCTGTATCTTTGCTAATTTAGAACCTGTGTGGATACCAGGGATACTGACATTAGTTTGTTGTTTTCCCCAATCTCTGTGGATGGCACCATAGCAGAGATTTGCTCTGTGAATACACAGCAAAAGATGCACCAGACCTGTGATACTGCTGTGACTATTTGTATGCAGTCTAACAGTCACCATACTTGATGTCACATAAAAACACAACCTACTGCTGGTGCTATCCTAACTTTCCTGAATTTCTGATGTTTTTGTGGCAAACATTGGTGTGTATGATGTGATCAGCTTAGTGCCTTTGTCTATAGTGGTGCTGTTCATTAATCTGCCATAAGTGTTAATAACCTGGTACATCATTCTGTGAGATGCATGAAGGATGGTGCATCCCGATGCCAATGTCCAATCCGTGAGGAATAATTCCAGTATCATTGTTAGCTGCAGGAATAACATTAACACCCACAGATCTGCTAGCCTGCTGTTCAAAGATGTCTCCCTGATGGCAATTCCTTCAGCTGTTAAAGAACATCTCTTTGCCTATACGTGATTCAGCATTCTGTGACATGCTTAATGCACTGTGGTAGTATGCAGTTCTGCTCACTCTCTTTTTAATGTCTCCAAGTCTTTTGTGTTTCTAATACCATGACAGGAATGGACCCCATTCCTAAGTCAAAGTATGATTATTTTCTAAGTCAAAGTATGATTAAAGTTCATGAAATTAGTATTGTTTCAGTCTTTGATGTTAGCTAGAAATGCTCTTCACAACACCCACAATGGGCCCAGTATTGACTCCTTCTGCAATCCATATGGAGTTACATGTATCAGTAACATATTTATGTATGACTGTATCAGTAACATATTTATGTATGACTGTAATTTTTTTATAAGACCCATTGCTCCTAGTACTATTGGAACTATCTGGGTATCCTTCTTCCATATTGCCCCTATTCCTGTCTGCACATTCTGGTATTTTATGACTTTGTGTGTCTCTGTACGTAAGACACTGTAGTCACTGGGTATAGCCATTTCAATGATCAATGCTACTTTTATTTTATTTTCATGGACTACTATATCTGGTTTTCTCACATCTATTTTTTGAACTGTTGGTAATGGGTGATCCCATGTGATATAAACTTCATCATTTTCTATTATGCTTTGTGGATCATATTTCCAATGCTTCTCAGCTACTTTGATATTATAATGTTTGCACAATCCCCATCACAACAATCTTGGCACATTATTATGCCTTTCTTTATGCAGTCCTTCTGCCATTAGTATGTCACAACCAGCAATAAGATGTGTGACTGTTTCCAATTCTGCTTTACAAAACCTACATTTGTCTGTTTTTCCAATATGCTGAATGGACTTTGTAAACCAAAGTGTACATAGTTCAGTATCATGGGCCACCAATATTAACCTTTTGTCTTTTGGTTTAAATTCACCTCTCCTTAACCATTCCTGCATTCGATTCTGATCAACATGAGGTTGTTCTAAGAGTTTTCTAGACTTGCAACTGTATTTATTTCTTCAAAATATGTTTATTTCTTCTGATTTTGGTGGTGTTTCAATTCCTTTTGACTTGTTTCCCAGTTCTGTATAAAACTTTTTTGGGTCATCAATAAATTATTTTGTACTTTTCCTTTATATTTATCTGCATATCTTCTAAGTTTTTCTGCCTGTGTTGATATTTTTAGTTTATTATTTTCGATAGTGCACAAAATATCTTGATCTATTTTGATATTGTGCATTGCTTTTATCATGTCTATCATTCTGAGAATTTTTGTTGCTCTGTTCCCTCTTCTATACTCTTCTAACAGGGACACTTCTTGTCTTAATTGCTTTATCAGTTTCTCTATTTGATATTCCCACGATGGCATTTGATTTCTCCCCTTCCTTCCCCTTACTGCCCTGTGTTTTTGTGGTAAGACTTTATCTGTTATTAATTTAGCTACACAGTAATATATCCTGTTTACTTCTGTTATAATGCATAAATCTCTGTAAACAGTCCTAATTACTGTGTTCATTTGTTCTATCAAACTTCTGACTTTTAGGGTTTTAGTGACTATCTGTAGTCTGTTTCTTTTATTGATCTTAACATGTCTGTCCATCTCTATTAAATCAAGCACCGCTTCTCTTAGATCATTTTCTTCTAAACTGAGGACACATGCTTGGTTCTCCATTTCTTGAGGACATTCTACAGAAAATTCTAGAGCATCTACCTCTGCTACATTCTTTTCAGTTTCATCCTGTGTCATCCATTGCTCTTTCATATGGGAACTCACTAGCCTATGACTCCGCAACACTGATTGCAGCAGAGTTGCTACAGTTTCCTGTTCCTTCCCTTGCTGTGCAACTTCAGATAGATAACCTAGCCATAGTAGCTAGCTATATACTGGTTTCCTATGAAAGCCTCCAAAGCATCTTCATATGGCAACTGATTCGATATTTCCTGCTCCACTGGTTTCTCTCTAATTTGGCGATCCATTGTCTGTCCTCCTGTGATGTTATCAGAGTCAGATTTTCTACACTAAATCCTTCACCTTGCAGGTAATCCATAAACTCAGTTTCTATTTCTTTAACTTCTCCATTACTAATCCTGTTTTCTACTTTTCCTCTTTGTTTTATTTTTTGTATTGTAAAATTTTCCATATCTGGATACCTTTGCTTATATTTCTCTTTAAATATGTTTGGTGCTGCTGCTTTTATATTGATTAATTTTGGTTTCTCCTTTGCATAAATATTGCACTGTATTAAATCTCTTAATTTTCTTTCACATGTCCATATTTTTTCTTCAGATGTCTCCTCCTGCAATTGTTTCTGCTTATTTGGGGGACTCGTTGTTGTATCATGCTGTGACATAACCTGTGTTAGACTTTCTACACTAAATGTTTCACTTCACAGGGATTCCATAACTTCAAGTTCTATTTATTTAACTTCTGCTTTACTAGTCTTCTGCTCTACATTCTTCTTCTTATTTTACATTCTTATTTTTTGTATTGTGACATTTTCCATATCTGGCTGCCTTTGCCTGTATTTTTCTTCCAATATCTTTGGTGCTGCTTTTCTTGTATTGATTAATTTGGCTTGTTTCTTTGCATAAATATTGCACCATAGTACTGATGTGATGGACGAGTAAATGTACACCTGGTCCTGTAATAGCTAGTCAGCATCCCCTCTTAAGAGGTGCTGCCCAAGGGTCTGGAGTGCCTGAAGCAGGATGTTATTTTCAGCAGAGCTGAAATTGTTTGGCTTCAACTTTCTAACTTGAGATGCTGACATCCAGACACATATCAGTATGAGTGCCATGGCTGAATGCAGTATGCTGTTAGGATTGGCATGATGATAGCAACAGACAAAGTAGTACCTGGGTATATCATTCTACAGACAAAGGGGCAGTTATGGGGATATGCTATACTACAGTCAGAAGGAGAGATGGCAATGCATACAGCTGGTATACTAGCCACATGTTGGAATATATGGACTCTCTGCTGAGTCCAGGGGTCCAGCCATCCCTTGGCACATATGAAATCTCTGCTGGATCCATTCTTTTTGTTAGAACCTAAAGTTAAGTATATGGGAGGAAAGTCATCCCTGGTACAAGAATCAGGGTATACCTGAGATTGCACAGGTGACTCAGATATAGACGCTATTGTAGGAAAGAGAGATATGTATAGGTATACTGATGCTGCAGCCAACATCACTGGCTACTGTATACTGTAGAGAGGGCATACAATCCTCCTAAGAATTGACAGTCATAGACAGGGTTAGGTTATTCAGATAGTGTGGTTTACCTTGCTGCCAGTATAATATAGGTGCATATAACACATGCGGTATTGGGAGGCTTATGTAAATTGAACAGCTGAACAAGGGAACATATTCATATGAAGGCAAAAACAGACAACTTACTAAACTCTTGCAGAGCATTGAATATCTTCTCTCATCTGCCTAAAAGTGTTGAAAATGCTTTTACTCCTCCAAACACTGTTGTCCACTTCTCCAAAATGGTTTCTCAAATCTGCACAATTTTGTAAAGACAATGGGAGCATGTTTTTTAACTTTGAATTTATACCTATATACACAGCATTCAAGGAGGTGAAACCAGGTGTCGTGCCTGTCCATTAATCAGCTTACTTTGCTGCCATGCATTTGCAGCAGGAAGTCAAGCTTGCTTCTTGGGATCATCTCTGCTCATGTGGTTGTGCTTGTGTATTCCACTTGTGTAACAGCACACATCATGGTTCTGAACTGATACTTGGGCTCATCTCTGCCATCATGTGTCAGTGCTTGCGTGTGACACTTGTGTAATGCATGCATCATGGTTCATCTCTGCCATCATGTGGCAGCGCTAGTATGTGACACTTGTGTAACAGCACGCATCATGGTTCTGAACTGATACTTGGGCTCATCTCTGCCATCATGTGGCAGTGCTTGTGTGTGACACTTGTGTAATGCATGCATCATGGTTCATCTCTGCCATCATGTGGCGGCGCTAGTATGTGACACTTGTGTAACAGCACGCATCATGGTTCTGAACTGATACTTGGGCTCATCTCTGCCATCATGTGGCAGTGCTTGTGTGTGACACTTGTGTAACAGCAGGCATCATGCTGAATTGCACTTTCAACGATTTAAAAATCACATTGTATGCATGACCCAACCTTGGAAATGTAGCACCATTTTCTGGGGATATTCATGTGACAATGGCTAAGATGTCTTGCATGGTGCATGAAGGAAAACAAAATACTGCTTTGTCTTGTAGAAGCATGGCTAGGTTATCTAGCACCCTGTACTGTGCCCCAAGTGCTTCTGTTCTGAAATTGTAACAGCCAACTTGCTGCAAATGAAACAAATGGCTTGCTACAATTAAAAATGCCACATAGCTAGCATGCCAGCTGTGATCCCTAGTACAGTATCAACATTCATTTTTGAGTGCCAGTACTGCACTACCAAGTCATCAGTATCTGTTGTTCACAGCCCCTAACACCTTGCGCAACACCCTTCTTCCCATCCTAGCTACACATCTGCTGTTTCTGTTCATGGCTATAATGAAGTGGCTTCTGAGTCTTAGTCTTAGTCCATACCACAAAGTTAATATCTGATATGACCTGGCGGAGGCATTGATCACAGCCACAGACATTACCAGGACAGGGGAAGAGTTCAGGCATCTGCATGTGTGGGAGGTGGATTGTAAATGAACCGCATTGTCATTCATCCAGTAATCTATTTATTTATTTATTTTAAGCTATGTATGGGAACCATTTCTCCTACTGTCAACTCTTTGCCTCAGTCACCCTACTACAGGTATGTGGGCTACTGTGTGGTGTTTCTCTGTTATGTATAAGCATTCCAGGCCTGTATTGCATTTTTCCCACTACAATTATTCTTTGTTATGCAGGGGCCTGTTATCATGTGGTGGGGTTATACTGCCCCATGGCAGGATCCAGCATGCTACTTGGTATGTCAATATGAGTGCAAGGGCCATATTACAGAGTAAGCATATTAACATATGCATAAGGAATATACACCAGCCTGCTGCCTTGGACACAGCTACTGGGACATAGGTAAAGGACTGTAAATCATCACTGTTGTTTTACCAACTTATATTACACCAGTCACAGTTTTTAAATTTTGCATACTGCATGAGGCCAAGGCAGAGTCAGTTCTACTGACAAATGCTGACCCCTGTTTTAATGATAGGATAGCCTCACTTATGCCAAAGTACCAATTATGTCTCTTCCCTGTAGATATGGATGCCAGTTATCTTCAGCAGGCCACACAAATACAGTTTACTCTTGTTGCAGCTGTAGCTGTGGGTGATGAAGGTGGGACTGCCTTGCTGGAGAGGGATCCTAACCACTTGCCAGAAGGTATCCCAAGCCATAGATAGCTAACTAGGTAAAAAACAGGACCTGTCTTCTTAAGAAGTGTTGGATTGATTTCTTCCCATCCTAAACACTTTTGTATAATGTCCTTCAATCTGACCCTTTTGTTGCTACCTTCCCAGTTTTCCTACTTTTACACACTTCCTTCCTCGCTTTCCTGTACATGGCAGACATCTACATAGCAATACAATTCCTAATACTATATAGCTTTATCTACAGCTTTGTGCCATGATGTCCAGCAACATGCTAATATTTGCACCATAGTCTATATGTATTGTTTTATTTGTGATTCAACAGTGTGTGAAATCATGTTTTCAGTCTTGTGAGGTTTGCTTGAGGTGGTGCCTCACTGCATATGGTGGTGGAAGTTTTTATTGTGTACTTCGGTGTATGTAATTAATTACATGGCCATGCTCATTTGTATATTTGCTATGCTCAGTTATACACCCCAGAGAACAGCTACTTACACAGAAGCAGTCTACATTGCCACAAAGTGTCACCAGGTTGCACACGCATTGCACTGTATAGTAGTATATCTCTGTAGTTTAATAAATCGATGCTGACACTGCATCTGTGGACATTATAAGAGCACTCCATGTGGAAGCAACAGTAGTTTGCAACAGTGAGAGCAGAGCAGAAAGAGCCTTTTTCCCCATTCCAAGAAGTTTAGAAATGGATTTTTGTGTTTGTTTTCAACTTTGGGAAGACTTTTTGTTTTTTCCCAGCTTTGAGATGGAGGGGAACACCTTGTTTGGGAAATGCACAGGATGCCTGATTATCAAGCTGTGGTTCTAATGAATTATATGCCTTGGTGGTATGGGCCTACACCACCACACATGAGTAGATATGCATATGTCTAAGATGAAGATGAGGACAAGGGAATAGCTTGAGAACTCAGCTCCTGCTTCACCACTACAATCAATTCAGCATCCATAGGAATGCAGCTGTTTCCCCAGTCTGTCAAGTTCATGCTTTCCCTTGATGGTACTCCCAAATAAAACTATACATTTCTTAACTTTCCCAAGAAAGGTAGAAGAGCCCATGCACCTTGAAAAGAGAACTGCATGCTTTTCCTGGAGGATACTATGGCTTCACATTTGGATGTCCTGATTTCTATTTCAGTTGCTTCACACACATGGTTTGATGAGGCCAAAACACAATATCCCCTGCAAGACATAAAGATGCCACCTGTAGGCTGTCAAAACAGACATCTCACTAGTCCTGGCTAGATGTTGATATTTTGTCTTTTAAATATAAGAATGGGTCTGAACCATCTGATACATAGTCTGGCACCCGTCTTGTATTAATTTCTCTAAATGCATTTGTGCAGATATTGGATAGTAAACAGCAGGTGCTGAAGTAACACATGCTATGACATGGGATCATGAACTGCATTCAGATCCTCAAAACAGCTTTAGAGTACTCCCATGATCTCAATGTCTGCAGAAGGCTGAAGAGTTGATACACTACTACACATTGCAGATAGAAACTGCAGTGTTCTTACTCAGTACAAGCTTTGGCTAATAGCTGAAATCTCCTATCCGGCATTTTAACTTATACTTTCCATAGAAGCCAGGGAATGTATTTCTTCTATAGCTGGAAATATACCCCTGGATTCTTTTTTTAAATGGAGATATTGTTCAAGTTTGCTGTTTCACTGGCATTGCCCCCATAATCCATATGGTAATGAAGAGTCTTATTACATTGCATTAGCTATCTCTAGATGAATGTCATCCATACATTCTGCCTTACCACTGTAGATGCTATCTGACTACTTCAGAAGCAGTAAAAGTAAAGGTCCCAAGTGGTAGAAGCAGCCTGATCCAAGCTAAACCAGCTTGGCAGAGCTGAGAGGCCCAGCCAATGCAAACAGTAATAATGGTAAAGGGAGTAGCTCAAGAGGTGGTTGTGGTTCAGTAAGGAGAGTGAACCTTAGCTTCTAGCCAGAAGTTTCAAAGTTTTTGTATTAAATTCCTTCAAATCTTCAAAATAAGTCACCTTGTGTCAGTTTTCATTTAAACAAGCATTAGTTGGATTAACACTTTTGTATTATAGACTTCAACATATCAAAAAAATATAGTAACACTGGGTAAGGCATTGGGTTTTTTCCTAATTTCATCAAAGTGGAGTAGGAGGGGCAGTTGCTGAGATTGGTTGGTTTTCCTATTAGCCTTTTAATGGGCTATATCTAATTGGCTATGCTTCCTTGCTACTATACTATTTGCATATGGATTTCAAAATTAGACTTTTAATGAGCTGTAATTGGAGCTCCCAGCTTGGTTGTACTTCCATACTACTAATTTGCATAAGGTTTTAGGAATCCTTCCAATTTAATGAGTATTTCCTCACCATGACTGTATTCCCAGCTTCTTTGCTTTACGTTGGTCTATATCGTACTTTGTATATGATTGACAAGTGAATACAAAAAGTAATAACACTTTTTTCTACCAGTGTTATGTGAGTACCATTCTAGTGTTAAATAGGCCTACCTTTTTACTATTTTTATACATTCAAGATTTTTATCATTACAGAAATTGTTGTACATCTGTAATTGTTTCTTTAAAATTTATTTTAAGAGTTGAGGGTTGAGTCAGTGGATTCACATCCTTAGTGTGCCATCCTGTTTGTGTTTACGTCTCTTGTTATTTCATTAAATCACATTCTCACAGGCTAATAGAGTTACTATCTATATTATAATTTTCCTATAAAAGTTGGACAGTGCCCATTTTTGTGGGGTTCTTTGTGATTAAAAATACACAAAGTAGCAAAACTCTAAACTTTTGGCTGAATAAGATGGTGGTAACAGTAGACTCATTTTTATGGGTCTTTATTTTTATTTTTTCTATCCTGTATAAGACCCTTTTTAGCAAAGCAGTAGTGTTAATTAGCCGTGAAAGTTGAAGTGCTTTCACTTACTTGCTAGACAAGCCTCATCAGATGCTTATTTGTACCTAAATGTTTCAAATATTGTAAAGATCAAATTCTGTTGAGGATGTTTACAATAGTGGTGTTCAGCTTGATTTAGGCCAGTATAATTGTAACAATCATAATGAGGTAATGGTTTTGTACACCGGTACTATTCCCTAATGAGGCAATAGTTTTATACTCCGGTACTATTCTCTAATGCCGTAATGGATTTGTACCCCGGTACTATTCCCTAATGAGGTAATGGTTTTGTACACCTGTACTATTCCCTAAAGGGGTAATAGTTTTGTACACCGGTACTTTTTCTAATGAGGTAATGGTTTTGTACACCGGTACTATTCCCTAATGAGGTAATGTTTTTGTACACCAGTACTATTCCGTAATGAGGTAATGGTTTTGTACAACGGTACTATTATCTAAAGAAGTAACTGTTTTGTACACCGGTACTATTCCCTAATGAAGTAACTGTTTTGTACACCGGTACTATTCTCTAATGAGGTAATGGTTTTGTACACCGGTACTATTCCCTAATGAGGTAATGGTTTTGTACACCGGTACTATTCTCTAATGAGGTAATGGTTTTGTACCCCGGTACTATTCCCTAATGAGGTAATGGTTTTGTACACCTGTACTATTCCCTAAAGGGGTAATAGTTTTGTACACCGGCACTTTTTCTAATGAGGTAATGGTTTTGTACACTGGTAATATTCCCTAATGAGGTAATGGTTTTGTACACCAGTACTTTTCCCTAATGAGGTAATGGTTTTGTACACCAGTACTATTCCCTAATGAAGTAACTGTTTTGTACACCGGTACTATTCCCTAATGAGGTAATGGTTTTGTACACCGGTACTATTCTCTAATGAGGTAATGGTTTTGTACACCGGTACTATTCCCTAATGAAGTATTGGTTTTGTACACTGGTACTATTCCCTAATGAGGTAATGGTTATGTACACCGGTACTATTCCCTAATGAGGTAATGGTTTTGTACACCGGTACTATTCTCTAATGAGGTAATGGTTTTGTACACCGGTACTATTCCCTAATGAGGTAATGGTTTTGTACACCGGTACTATTCCCTAATGAGGTAATGGTTTTGTACACCGGTACTATTCCCTAATGAGGTAATGGTTTTGTACACTGGTACTATTCTCTAATGAGGTAATGGTTTTGTACACTGGTACTATTCCCTAATGAGGTAATGGTTTTGTACAATGGTGCTATTCCCTCATGAGGTAATGGTTTTGTACACCGGTACTATTCTCTAATGAGGTAATGGTTTTGTACACCGGTACTATTCCCTAATGAGGTAATGGTTTTGTACACCAGTACTATTCCGTAATGAGGTAATGGTTTTGTACAACGGTACTATTATCTAAAAAAGTAACTGTTTTGTACACCGGTACTATTCCCTAATGAGGTAATGGTTTTGTACACTGGTACTATTCTCTAATGAGGTAATGGTTTTGTACACCGGTACTATTCCCTAATGAGGTAATGGTTTTGTACACCAGTACTATTCTCTAATGAGGTAATGGTTTTGTACACCGGTACTATTCCCTAATGAGGTAATGGTTTTGTACACCGGTACTATTCTCTAATGAGGTAATGGTTTTATACACCAGTACCATTCAATAATGAGGTAATGGTTTTGTACACCGGTACTATTCCCTAATGAGGTAATGGTTCTGTACACCAGTACTATTCCCTAATGAGGTAATGGTTTTGTACACCGGTACTATTCCCTAATGAGGTAATGGTTTTGTACACCGGTACTATTCCCTAATGAGGTAATGGTTTTGTACACCGGTACTATTCTCTAATGAGGTAATGGTTTTGTACACCGGTACTATTCCCTAATGAGGTAATGGTTTTGTACACTGGTACTATTCCCTAATGAGGTAATGGTTTTGTACACTGGTACTATTCCCTAATGAGGTAATGGTTTTGTACACCGGTACTATTCTCTAATGAGGTAATGGTTTTGTACACCGGTACTATTCCCTAATGAGGTAATGGTTTTGTACACCAGTACTATTCCCTAATGAGGTAATGGTTTTGTACACCGGTACTATTCCCTAATGAGGTAATGGTTTTGTACACCGGTACTATTCTCTAATGAGGTAATGGTTTTGTACACCGGTACTATTCCCTAATGAGGTAATGGTTTTGTACACCAGTACTATTCTCTAATGAGGTAATGGTTTTGTACACCAGTACTATTCTCTAATGAGGTAATGGTTTTGTACACCAGTACTATTCCCTAATGAGGTAATGGTTTTGTACACCGGTACTATTCCCTAATGAGGTAATGGTTTTGTACACCAGTACTATTCCCTAATGAGGTAATGGTTTTGTACACCAGTACTATTCTCTAATGAGGTAATGGTTTTGTACACTGGTACTATTCCCTAATGAGGTAATGGTTTTGTACAATGGTGCGGTAATGGTTTTGCACACCGGTACTATTCTCTAATGAGGTAATGGTTTTGTACACCAGTACTATTCCCTAATGAGGTAATGGTTTTGTACACCAGTACTATTCCCTAATGAGGTAATGGTTTTGTACACCGGTACTATTCTCTGATGAGGTAATGGTTTTGTACACCGGTACTATTCCCTAATGAAGTATTGGTTTTGTACACCAGTACTATTCTCTAATGAGGTAATGGTTTTGTACACCGGTACTATTCCCTAATGAGGTAATGGTTTTGTACACCGGTACTATTCTCTAATGAGGTAATGGTTTTGTACACTGGTACTATTCCCTAATGAGGTAATGGTTTTGTACACCGGTACTATTCCCTAATGAGGTAATGGTTTTGTACACCAGTACTATTCCCTAATGAGGTAATTATTTTGTACACTAGTGTTATTTCCTAATGAGGTAATGTTTTTGTACACCAGTACTTTTCCCTAATGAGGTAATGGTTTTGTACTATTCCCTAATGAGGTAATGGTTTTGTACACCGGTACTATTCCCTAATGAGGTAATGGTTTTGTACACCAGTACTATTCTCTAATGAGGTAATGGTTTTGTACACCGGTACTATTCCCTAATGAGGTAATGGTTTTGTACACTGGTACTATTCTCTAATGAGGTAATGGTTTTGTACACCAGTACTATTCTCTAATGAGGTAATGGTTTTGTACACCGGTACTATTCTCTAATGAGGTAATGGTTTTGTACACCGGTACTATTCCCTAATGAGGTAATGGTTTTGTACACCAGTACTATTCTCTAATGAGGTAATGGTTTTGTACAACGGTACTATTCCCTCATGAGGTAATGGTTTTGTACACCGGTACTATTCCCTAATGAGGTAATGGTTTTGTACACCAGTACTATTCTCTAATGAGGTAATGGTTTTGTACACCAGTACTATTCTCTAATGAGGTAATGGTTTTGTACACCAGTACTATTCCCTAATGAGGTAATGGTTTTGTACACCAGTACTATTCTCTAATGAGGTAATGGTTTTGTACACCAGTACTATTCTCTAATGAGGTAATGGTTTTGTACACCAGTACTATTCTCTAATGAGGTAATGGTTTTGTACACCAGTACTATTCCCTAATGAGGTAATGGTTTTGTACACCAGTACTATTCTCTAATGAGGTAATGGTTTTGTACACCAGTACTATTCCCTAATGAGGTAATGGTTTTGTACACCAGTACTATTCTCTAATGAGGTAATGGTTTTGTACACCAGTACTATTCTCTAATGAGGTAATGGTTTTGTACACTGGTACTATTCCCTAATGAGGTAATGGTTTTGTACACCAGTACTATTCTCTAATGAGGTAATGGTTTTGTACACCGGTACTATTCCCTAATGAGGTAATGGTTTTGTACACCGGTACTATTCCCTAATGAGGTAATGGTTTTGTACACCGGTACTATTCTCTAATGAGGTAATGGTTTTGTACACCGGTACTATTCCCTAATGAGGTAATGGTTTTGTACACCAGTACTATTCCCTAATGAGGTAATGGTTTTGTACACCAGTACTATTCCCTAATGAGGTAATGGTTTTGTACACCAGTACTATTCCCTAATGAGGTAATGGTTTTGTACACCAGTACTATTCTCTAATGAGGTAATGGTTTTGTACACCGGTACTATTCCCTAATGAGGTAATGGTTTTGTACAACGGTACTATTCCCTAATGAGGTAATGGTTTTGTACACCGGTACTATTCTCTAATGAGGTAATGGTTTTGTACACCACCAGTACTATTCCCTAATGAGGTAATGGTTTTGTACACCGGTACTATTCCCTAATGAGGTAATGGTTTTGTACACCAGTACTATTCTCTAATGAGGTAATGGTTTTGTACACCAGTACTATTCCCTAATGAGGTAATGGTTTTGTACACCGGTACTATTCCCTAATGAGGTAATGGTTTTGTACACCAGTACTATTCTCTAATGAGGTAATGGTTTTGTACACCGGTACTATTCTCTAATGAGGTAATGGTTTTGTACACTGGTACTATTCTCTAATGAGGTAATGGTTTTGTACACCGGTACTATTCTCTAATGAGGTAATGGTTTTGTACACCGGTACTATTCCCTAATGAGGTAATGGTTTTGTACACCGGTACTATTCTCTAATGTGGTAATGGTTTTGTACACCGGTTCTATTCTCTAATGAGGTAATGGTTTTGTACACCGGTACTATTCCCTAATGAGGTAATGGTTTTGTACACCAGTACTATTCTCTAATGAGGAAATGGTTTTGTACACCAGTACTATTCCCTAATGAAGTAACTGTTTTGTATACTGGTACTATTCCCTAACAAAGTAACTGTTTTGTACACCGGTACTATTGTCTAATGAGGTAATGGTTTTGTACACCAGTACTATTCTCTAATGAGGTAATGGTTTTGTACACGGTACTATTCCCTAATGAGGTAATGGTTTTGTACACCGGTACTATTTCCTAATGAAGTATTGGTTTTGTACACCAGTACTATTCTCTAATGAGGTAATGGTTTTGTACACCAGTACTATTCTCTAATGAGGTAATGGTTTTGTACACCGGTACTATTCCCTAATGAGGTAATGGTTTTGTACACCAGTACTATTCCCTAATGAAGTATTGATTTTGTACACCAGTACTATTCTCTAATGAGGTAATGGTTTTGTACACCGGTACTATTCCCTCATGAGGTAATGGTTTTGTACACCGGTACTATTCTCTAATGAGGTAATAGTTTTGTACACTGGTACTATTCCCTAATGAGGTAATGGTTTTGTACACCGGTACTATTCCCTAATGAGGTAATGGTTTTGTACACTGGTACTATTCTCTAATGAGGTAATGGTTTTGTACAACGTTACTATTCTCTAATGAGGTAATGGTTTTGTACACCGGTACTATTCCTTAATGAGGTAATGGTTTTGTACACCAGTACTATTCCCTAATGAAGTATTGGTTTTGTACACCAGTACTATTCCCTAATGAGGTAATGGTTTTGTACACCAGTACTATTCCCTAATGAGGTAATGGTTTTGTACACCGGTACTATTCTCTAATGAAGTAATGGTTTTGTACACCGGTACTATTCTCTAATGAGGTAATGGTTTTGTACAACGGTACTATTCTCTAATGAGGTAATGGTTTTGTACACCGGTACTATTCCCTAATGAGGTAATGGTTTTGTACAATGGTACTATTCCCTAATGAGGTAATGGTTTTGTACACCAGTACTATTCTCTAATGAGGTAATGGTTTTGTACACCAGTACTATTCCCTAATGAGGTAATGGTTTTGTACACCGGTACTATTCCCTAATGAGGTAATGGTTTTGTACACCAGTACTATTCTCTAATGAGGTAATGGTTTTGTACACCGGTACTATTCTCTAATGAGGTAATGGTTTTATACACCAGTACCATTCAATAATGAGGTAATGGTTTTGTACACTGGTGCTATTCCCTAATGAGGTAATGGTTTTGTACAATGGTACTATTCCCTAATGAAGTAACTGTTTTGTACACCAGTACTATTGTCTAATGAGGTAATAGTTTTGTACACCTGTGCTATTCTCTAATGAGGTAATGGTTTTCTAACCAGTGCTACTGCCTTCCTGGGGATAAAGGGACATATTAATGACTGGTTATTCTCCATGGCTGTGGTAATGGTTTTGGTTGAATGAGCAAATCTTTTTAGTCAAATGTAGACCACAGATTGAAGGAAGCTACCAATGATGATGGGAGCACTTACTCATTACCTATCTATGTACATAGTTCAACAATACATTTGCTGGCACTAGTATATTAAACCTGTTAGGATAACACAATGATTTGCAGAAACAACAGAGAAAATGTAAAGAGTGCAGTGGAATTAATATGGAAAAACTCTAAACAAAATGGTTAAAAGCATGATGGAGAAATTCCTTGGCTTAGTCTGGGATGAAAGATTTAGTTCATACTTTGTCAATCCCTTGGTAACTGTTCACTCTCCACAGTCATCTGTCAGTGAAAAGGGAAAGTATCATTTTACTTACTTCAGAGGTGGAGAATATTTCACATACTTTGTATATTTACACAACATAAAATCTATCTCCTTCCCTTATCCTTACTTTAACCCTAAGGCCCAAACACTTTCATACCCACTCATACCCCTTGTTTCCAACCTTTTGGTACTTCTGAAGGTTTGTTATTAACACACTATCAGACTTACTGTAACCATGAGCACAGCCTTCCACAGAAACCATGCACTCAGTCTTCCTTCTTTCAGTAACTGCTGCACTCGATTAAGAATGTGTCTGATAAATTATGACAGCAGTTATCTTTGTTGACAAAGTGAATAAATAAGAATAAAGAGAACTGCAACCATATCTGTCTACACTTGTACATCTAGACCTACTTCACTCTCTCTTTATACATATATATATCTATATATATATATATATATATATATATATATATATATATATCTATACACACATACATGTGTGTGTGTGTATGTGTGTGTGTGTGTGTGTGTGTGTGTGTGTGTATATATACACACACACACACACACACACACACACACACACACACACACACACACACACACAGCCTACCTGAAAACGCTGAAATCTCGAAATGCTGATGACGAGAACACCAACACCGGAAGATCGACAATGGAGAAGACCGAAAGTTGTGAATCCCAATGCTGAGAACACCGAAATGTAAAGGTAAGTGTGCGATAGGGATGGACGTTAGGGTCAGGGTGTGGGTAAGGTAAGTGTGCAATAGCGATGGTCTGTAGGCTTAGGGGCGGGTTAAGTGAGTTAGGGTTAGGGCGTGGGTTAGGTGAGTGTGTGATAATGACGGACCTTAAGGTTAGGGTTTGTGTTAAGGTTAGTGCATAGATAGTTGTGTATGTAAGGTTCAGTGTAGGTTTGTAAGGTTTTTGGTGTGCTTGTGTTGTGTGTGTGCTTTTTGGACAGGGGATTTGTTTTCTTTGTTGAGTGTCGGGATTGTGTTTTGTTGGGTATGTGACGTTTCGTGTTTCTGACCTTTCAGTTTTGTGGTGTAGTTGATTTCATTGTCGGTGTTTTAGCGCATTGGTGTTGTCAGGTAGACCCATATATATATATTTATATATACATACATATATATATATATATATATATATATATATATATATATATATATAAATAAACAGAGAGCTACTGTACTTATTTTCATATTTTCATACATGCCTACAGAATATGAACATTTTGAATGATTTGCAAGCTACAAGCATTTGTTTTTAGGTGCAAAAAAAAATGATTATGGGAGATGAATCTGGAATTCATCACTGATCATAGTTATAAAAAGCAATCTTAGTTGAGCTCATGGAATGTAATGCTAATATCTACTTTTTACTCATTTGATCTTTTTTTCTTGTTACCAGGATGAACCCATAAGATTATAGAGATTGTATTTGCGAAAACACTTTTCATTCAGTAGCAGACATTATTTGCTGTCTGTATTTACTGCCTTTACTTCAGCAAACTTCTATTTTTCAAGCATTTATTATGTTTCATAGCAGGTTTATTATTTATGCTTGAAAATTGAGTTGAGGTTTGGAAAAATGCCCACTTATGATAAACTGTTTATTGATCCCTGTCATGCTTGTGGACAAATTCAATAAAATATGTAATGAAAGAAAAACATTAAGTAATCCCTTGTATAATATGTGTTATGTTGCCTCTAGATAAAGTAATCAATCTTTCATGTTTAAAATGTCGCAATCTAATGTGTTGAAGCATTCCTGACATGATTCCTGTTCTTTTAGTAGCTCTTCTGTTTACAAGCATATTACCAAATATTCTGCAGTACATAAGCGATTCATTATAATGACATGGCTACAACACTACTTGGTTCACCTTCTTGAGTTTCACAACTGTAGTTACTAATAAATCAGTACTGATATCTACTTCAGAAATCTTGAAACACAGAATGCTAGAGAAAGAAAAAAACTATATTCCATCCTTTTAGATCCTTGAGGTTAGATACGAGGGCTAGATAATGTGAAATTATTCCTTCTCAGGTCTTATCTGAACTTCTGTATGACCAATTATTTGCATCTTTCTGTTCGCATAATATTCATTTTCAGCAATGATAATGCTACAGAATTTAATGGAAATCTCATTACATTAGATGATGGTGACAAAGAAAATCATATTACCTATAATAAGTTACCTGGATAGAGTCAAGAAGTTGTTATCTGCATTCCAGGTATTTTGTGGTATAGATGTAGATCTGATGAAAGTCAATGTACAACCAAGGATTTATCCCATACAAACAGAAAGGGTACATCTCACAAATCAGTCACATAAGGAATCTGTATCATTTTACTCAACGTTTTTTCTAAACAGATTGAATCATCACGCACACACACACACACACACACACACACACACACACACACACACACACACACACACACACACACACACACACACACACACACACACATGCACATGCCTCTGCAGTGGTTGCTTCAGTAAAAGAAAGACTGTAATGCTTTCTGTTTTGATAATTTCTAATACTGTTCTAACATGCATATGTCAAGGCTAAGTGCTTTCTCTGGTGAGAAGCTTTATCAGTACAGCATAAGATGGCTTATACTTTCTCCACAGGCAGAAGGACCTTGAACAATGCTGACTGGATGATGAAGTCTTCTACATGCAGTTATGTACAGTACTTAAATTCTTGTACCTATGACCTCATGGCACAGGCCACATGTAAACAAATCTGACACACACCTAAAACAAAAGACTTAAGGCAGAGTCTCAGATATGAGGGATGGGTAATCAGGAGATTAGGATGGCATGATTAGGTACCAAGCAGCTGAGGGTGATGATCAACTCCATGCAAGATGTCACAGCAATGGGACGCAAGTGCAGGCTGGTAGTCTACACAGCAGTACCTCAAGCATGAGGAATTTGGGTTCAAGTCAAAAGGTTTAGATGGTGTCTATGATGCTACTGTTATGGTGCTTGGTTTCCCCGTCCCTGTTTCATTCATTCCAGTCATTCCAGTGCCCCCATTCATTGTTGGGTCTATCTACTCCTACTTCATCTCCCAGACTTTTCCAAGTAAGCAGGGTGCCAATGCAGATCTTAAGGGCAGCCTGGGGGTGATGTAGACAACTGCTGCTGCTGCAGAGGGGGTTATATTTATATAATGACCTACCCTTGTTTACCCCACCCCTGCTTTCATCCACAATGTCTGAGGGCTACTCCCATCTGGGTTTCATATCTCCTCCTTAGAAAACATCTTTGATGATTGCCCTCCCCCCTGGATGGGCACACCCATCCTTCCCTGCCAGTGCCTTAAATGCCTGAGCCACTAGTCAAACCCACATTGTCTGGGCAGTAGTTAGGACTTTATCACTCTGTGCTGGTTGTGGTGCTTGAATGTTAGCCTTGAACCATAAGCCTTGGGGGGGGGGTCAGTCACCTTGTGATGTCACAGGAACATAGAAGGGAAGGGGTAATGAATCACAATATGGCTTGAGTGTTTGTAGTGAATAGAGCAAGACATTCTGGAATGTTCCAGATGATAATAAGGGACTACTATCCTGCACGAGAAGTCCAAACCACCTGTTAGATTGTCAATTTGTTTGACATGAGGTGTACTCCTAAATTATTCATGAAGTAAACATTACAACAATACAGCTTGCCATATAATTTTTGTCTTAACATACTTCATAAGTGAGAACAAAATGATTACTTTGAAGAGATCCAGAGAGAAACAGCTAGGAATACAGGTTCAGCCAGGTAAAAAAGGAAAGTTCCCTATTAAGCATTAAGAATGAGACAGCATTAAATGAATGTACCAAGAAGGATTATATATAGGTGCCATAGGATGGGGACATGCACTCAAAGGAGAAATGTCTCATTTAAATGGAAATAAATACTCTGACCATAATATACACTTTGAGATTTGTCTAGATTTTAAACAGAGTAAACTATGGACTTTTCCTAACTAAGTAGTCAGTGTGGATGTCTAAAAGAAAGATAATTGTGTATTTAAAATAAACATAGCACACTGCTTTCTATGTTCTTTCTTTTACTGCATGGTTTCAGAACCAGGTGCTCAGTTTAATGACAGCCTTTTAAGTACTGGCGCACAAAGATATGACAGTGACAGGGATCCACAGACAATGTCTTTCTATTCATGGAGCACTAAATATCAAGCAGTCTGTTGTTGTGACACTACCCACAGCTAATCAGCTAGGTATTAAGACTTGTATAGAACTGATAGTCTGAGGAATGAACTCCATGTTAAATTAGCTGATGCACTTTACAGAGGGAAGTAGCATTAGGCAGGTGCAGGGAAGGAGCTGTGCTAGTAAACTGCACATTGTAGTTTATTGGCCGTTTTGGCAGTTCATCCATCTCTTTCAACTTTCTGGTTTAAAAGCCCACATTTGCACTTTTCACACCTTTCCTGTAACTAGTCTAGTCCAGATACAGATTTGCTGTATACAGGACTGTATGTAAGCTTCTGAGCTCCTCAACCCTTTCTGTGTTGGATGGAAGCCTTTTAGCTTATCAGTGGGAGTGGTAAGCACTAGGTAGCCCATCTACCACAAGAGGAGTGATTTCTGGCCCAGAAATTGTAGTTTAGTGGCCAGTTGGGCAGTTTTTCCATCTCTTTCAACTTTCTGGTTTAAAAGCCAATGTTTGAGTTTGTTTCCCATGTTTCGTGTAACTAGTCTAGTCCAGATACCGATTTGCTGTGTCCAGGACTGTTTGTAAGCTTCTGAGTGGTGCCAAAGTCTGCTCTTCAATTTTTTCCTTAGATGTGCTAGTTCTCTCCTTTCCTGCACTTCTACTAGCTTATTAGTCTGGCCCCCAGATTCAGCAAGCTCTGCATGGAGTGCCTGAATAGTGCAAGAGCTGCTGTATGAAATATGGCCACCGAGCGATCCAGGAACAAGCACCCAAGACATGCACGAGCACACCTACACTATTCCCACAATGACACCGCTGCTATATGCTAATTACATCATTTGCTGGTGAAAACCATGCAGATGAGGTGAATTAGCGATTCAGGAAGCAGGCAGGTGTCTGTGCAGGATTAGTGTAACCTGCAGAAATGTATTCAGTTATTAACTGAATACATTTCTGCAAATTACAAAATGGAGGCATGACAGCTCGAAAGAAAGCATGTATTCAATGTAGTAGGCATGCCAATGGTGAAATATATGGCCACTGGCATGAGAAATGGTTGCAAAATTATAAAAAAATACTTTTTTTTTTTTTTTGGCCGATCTTGGCCTTTTAAGCATAGGGCAGAGGTGCGCAAATGGGATCAGCCCAAAAATAAGAAAAAAGGTGGAAATAAGTTTTTAAACCCAAATTAGCATTTTGCCATAATAGTCAATGGCATGCATAAGACAACAATACCAGGGAATAGTGGTTGCTAAGGCGGAAGGCTGAGTGTGAGTGTGGTAACTATGAATTAGTATTCTGCTTTATGCAAATGAGGGGAATAATACTGAATCACAGATTTCTTCTCAGTGTTAGCTTGCACCCAAACATGTAGGTGCAGCAACACCATTGTATAAGTCTAAGAGGTGGGTGAACTCATAAGGTGGAGTGTCATGCATGCTGTAAGCTTATTGGAGCTCTGTGTTTGCTCTTAGCTAAGCACAGCTAAGGAAGGGGGTGTGTCAGAGGCTGCCCAGCAGTGTTTACATTGCCTAAACGGGTGTGCGTGCTGCACACCGGGTTTTAAACAAAACAAAAATCAAACAACAAAAAAAAAAAACAGGAAATAGCAGCTCTGTTCACATCTGACCACTGGGTATATGAGCCACACCTCGGGGTTTAAACGGGAAGGCAATGGGAAGGGAAAACAGCAGTAGGAAGGCAATCAAGGAGAACTAGCATAGCTGGCAGGTGAAATGTATCAAAATCAGCCAATTACGCATAGAACAGCCTAGCACACTACTATAAACTATGCAAACAACTTCCAGTCTGTTTTTTCCCACAAACTCTACACCACCAGTGTACACAAATGGGGAAATTTTACTTGACAAAACTAACAAAATGTTATGGGCTGCTGTAGCTCTCATACATCAATATGTGCAAGAGGCTGAGGGTGGTGAGGATGTGAATGCTAATGACCAACCCACAGTGAGGAGGAGGAGAAGAGTGTACAGACCCAGGGTAACCTATTAGGGGATACATGAGCTGGAGGTAGTGGGGCACTATAGGGTTGGACAGAAACATTCTACAGCAAATTGTTGAGCTTTGCCGGCCACACCTCACACACAGAACCAATAGAGGGGAACCTATCTCAGTGGATACCAAGGTATGTGTAGCCTTAAGAATACTAGCCACAGGTACCTTCCAAAGGGCAACTGGGGATATCATAGGAATCTCACAGGCATCATCATCCAGGGTACTCCACCATTTCCTGGATGCCATGTCAGCACATGCCGATGAGCACATATATTTCCTCAATACTCATGAGGGTTTGACCAGCAATATGTGTCTCTTCCATCAAATAGCAGAATACCCTGAGGTAGTGTGTGCTATAGAATGCACTCACATATACACCAAAGCACCACCTGGTGAGTGAGGTAGGGACTACATAAACCACAAGAGCTTCCTCTCCATCAACTGCCAGGTCATGTGCAATTCCCAAGGCATTATCTTGAATGTGTGTACTGGCAGCCCTGGAAAGTATCACGACTCCCACATCTAGCATATGACACAGCTGTACCAGTCATTTGCCAGTGGGTACATCCCACATGGCCACCTAGTAGTGGATGCTGGCTACACACTGAAGCCATGGCTGATGACACCTCTCAGAAATGCACACACACCTGAACAGGAACTCCATAATGAGGAACATGCAAAAACCAGAATCATAATACAGCATGTGTTCGGGATGCTCAAGTCATGGTTCCATTGCCTAGACATATCTGGTGGAGCCTTTTAGTACTCTCCAGCTACATGTATACAAATGTTCATAGTATGTGCCATACTACACAATATGATCCTGCGGAAACAGCTGCAGCAGGAACAGCACGGGGCAAGGCCACACAGCCCCCCACCATTGTCAAGGCCATCACAGGCACAGAGGGACTCGAAGGAGGAACTACCTGAGCCTGCCCATGTAGGCAGAAAGAGGCATGCCCAGTATGCCCAGGCCTTGGCAAAGAGGCAACGCATAACACATACATTGACACTGTAGGGTCCCAGGGAATGACAGCTCTCTCTGACTTGAACATACAGTAAAAGGGATGATAAACATGACACTACCTGTGCTTTACCATTTATAGGGAGTGTACTATGTGCATCTGACATAGTCAGCCCTCCAGCACCATCCTCAATACTGGCACAGCCACAAGGTAAGTCTTCCTATCAATTGCTGAATGGAGTAGTATGTTCTGATAGTTGCATCTATGGTATGGACATCAGCATACAAGGGAATTGGGTGGCTGAATGGGATGGCAGCAGAGAGTGGACACCTATATGGGCAGCATGAAATCCATAACAAATACTGGTGTCAATATACTAGGTGGTAATAGACAAGGTGACAAATGCCACTGCAGTACTTCTGGTGGCCCAAATGTGTGTCCATAGGACACACACATACATGTCAGTGAGGATCACATACCCACCACCAGCCTCAGTCAGCAGGTCAGGTGTAGGTGACCATAAAGAAAGGGTGGGTAAGGCCTCCAATCGATGGCAATGGTGAACAGCACCCCCTCCAGACCTACACAGACAGACTACAACAGGTCTGGCAGTTGTATGTTAGTTCTGAAAGGTAAGAAGTCTGAAAATGAAATGTAAGTCAATAAAACCTAAGCTTCGTACTCTACTGATATGCCTCCAGTCTGCATTATAGGTCAGAATACAAAACAAAATGGAAGCCAGCAGAGTACCTGAAATACCAATACAGTCATAGCAAATGTATAAAGTCATTAGGTATGCCCCCCTACAATCCTATGTAGAAATGCAGTAACATGTAAGTGTGAGGAGTAATAACAGTGGAGCACAGACTACCTGAGCTGGCCCAATCTACAGGATAGATTGTTGCATGTGTACAATATGCAGGGGTCCATGTATTAGGTTGTTGTGTGTTCAATATTCTCTGAAAGTGGTCAGCATGTAGGCATGGAGGGTTGTGTCACAGTGGCCTATGAGCAGTACTGTGGATGACAGGGCCATGTTTCAACAACTGCAGTGCCAACCACAATGCTTCTCAGCAATACCTATGTCAGCAGTCATCCATACTCACTGTCCAGATGTCAATATCTGTCACCATCTAAAAGATGGACATACAATAAATGTGAGCCCATACATACACAGTACACAGGTGGAAGTACCCTAGAGAGAGTGCATAACATTTAGCTGTCAACTGCACACAACTTTGGAATTGTACATACAAGTTAGCAGCACATTAGTTGTCTGTGTAGTATGGAATACTAATGTAGTCTGGCCAATCACTGGCAGACCACAAAAGTCACAGCTATGAAGTATTGAGGGACTGCCTATGTCCCCGCACAAGGCAGCATAAGGGAAATGTCCCATGTACATCTGTGAGTCAGTTGCAAGAAGCTTCAATATCACACTTGCACTCAGCTCACCCCACCATGAGCCACAGGTTTATCACAGGTCATATCCTTGCTGTTGGGAATGAGTACAGTATGATCCCACTTCTGTATGGGAATACCCACAGAATTCAGCATGCTGAAGAGGTGTCCCATGTAGGTGTGTCCCTTGCCTACATCTAGACCAATGGATTAATATGGACAGGAACTACTGCCATTAACACCTCACACACTTACCCTGTCACCCCAGGGGAATCCACTGGCATGTAGCCTGGGAATGTATGAGTAACAGAATGCACTGGCCTGCTACAGATGGCCTGCATCACTACCAAATGGCCTACAGTCCTCTGTCAAAGGCATGTGCCTCACCCGTAGTGCCAATGTATGGTATCCCATGGGGTCCCAACTAACAACCTAACACAGTCAACAGAACACAAATGCAAGGCCATGTTGACAAATCCTAGTAGCATGCCCACAATGTTCTACTGCATGAACTGTGGACCAACCCCTAAATACCACTGGGATGAAGGGCAAACTATAGGGATACTTCTCAGATATTGCCCACATAATGTTAGGAAAAGGATATAATAACAGAGTGGGGGGTGTAGAAGCATGGACATCATGGAGTGTGTGAAGTCTGAAACTCTGATGTGTGCCCATACTATCCCCTGCCTGCAAACCCAGTAATGGGTGGCTACAAACCTGCTCATAAACCACAATGTGAAGGGGAACTGACCAAATATATGAGCCCTGCCTCTGGGTAACCTGGATGAATCTGTACAGCTGAGAGGTATGACCACAGTAGGATATGGCCATTCTGTTAAGTCGATATATATACAAGAAGGGGATCCTCAGCCACCATAGTAACAAGGTGCTGTACCATTTACACAGACCCATCAGCAAGTGTCTGCAGCTACCCATCCAAAATGGCATGAGTGTGCAAGAATTTTAGGCTGTGGACCACAATACTGGACACAACTTCATTCGTCTTGCATTTCCCAAGAAATAACTGTGAGCAAATAAGTATATCTGTCAGTAGTTGATGATATAATGAATCACAGTGTAAAACAGTACATATGTTTGAATATCTCTCTTAACACCAACTTTGTGACACAAGCAGCACAGACAGCAATAGCTACAGTATCCCACTATCTGTCACCCATTATGACTCCATATTGTCAACCTATCTACAGATATCCTGCAGAAACAGGTTGCTAGCTGTAGGTGCAGAACACCAAACCCTGAACTGGAGTACAACCCTACCTAGAATGGATTGACACACTCAGTGCAGAAGGTCATACTGGGCATTTTCCTACACTTAGAGAAACGAAGCTCATGTCTGACAACACAGTGGACTATACATATTTGTCATTAGCAGATGTCTGTGCACACATACCAAATTGTGCACCATTCATGCTTTGCACACACATTGGATATTAATACTCAAACATATCTAAGGCCAAAACACTATAATATGTCAAACATACACACACAGAGATGTGGGGAAGAGAGAGACAGACAGTAACAGAGATAATTCCATTATGAGGACTGTCCCACCCACCACACATCCAATTGGCCAATATCACATGATGTGTTGATGCCAATCACTGTAGTCATTCCTTTTGGTAGCCCTCAGCCCTACAGTGTCTGTGGTGCTTGTGATAACTGTGTAACACAATAGTACAAATCAGTATTCATCTAGCATTTGTATACCCAGTCCTGTAAAATGTGAAGTTGTGTGTGACTGAGTGTGTGTGTGCATGTGTATGTTTCCAGAGAATGATTTATGGCCCATTCGCACACACTGCACTTCCCATTGCCCATGTCAGCACTCTTGCTGATTTCAATCACCTTGAAATAACCCTCTGGCCATATCTTAGCCCAATAAGCTATGTGGTGCTTGTGATACATGTGTAATACTGTAGTGTAGAAAACTAGTTAGGTAGGAGTCCTAATTGCAGACACAGCAACAGTGAAACTCGTGTGTGTGTGTGTGTGTGTGTGTGTGTGTGTGTGTGTGTGTGTGTGTGTGTGTGTGTGTGTGTGTGTGGAGATGAATGATTTTGAGGCAATTCACACTCACTACACCCCCATTGCCCTACTTTAGCATGCCTGCTGATGTCAGTCACCTTGAAATAACCCTTTGGCCAAGTCTTAGCCCTATAAGCTCTGTGGCACTTGTGATAACTGCGTAATACTTTAATGTATCATACTGGTTAGGTAGGAGTTCTAACCCCAGACATGGCAACTGTATAACTGTGTGTGTTTGTGTGAGAGAGTTTCTGTGTCTTTGATAATACCTGATTTTATGGACATTCACACCTACTACTCTCCCCTCACTCTTCCTTTAGCACTGCTGGTGATGTTACTCACTTTCAAAGATACCTTTGGACAGCTCTCCACCATATAACCTCTGTGGCACTTGTGATAACTGCGTAATACTATAGTATAGTATGTTAGCTAAGTAGGAGTTCTAATGCCAAACATGGCAACTGTGTGTGAGTGTATGTCTTTGATGATACCTGATTTTGTGGACATTCACACCTACTAATCTCCCCTTACCCCTCCTTTAGCACTGCAGCTGATGTTACTCACCTTCAAAGATACCTTATTACAGCTCTCTGACATGTAAGCTCCATGGTAATTTCAATAACTGTGTAATACAACAATGTAGTATACTAGTTAGGTAGGAGTTCTAATCACACACATGGCAACTGTAAAACTGTGTGTGTTTGTGTGAGAGAATGCGTGTGTCTTTGATGATACCTAATATTATGGACATTCACACTTACTACTCTCCCCTTACCCTCTCTTTTAGCACTGCTGCTGATGTTACTCACCTTAAAAGATACCTTTGGACAGCTTTCCAACATTTAAGCTCCATGGTGCTTGTGATAATTGTGTAATACTGTAGTGTAGCATACTAGTTAGGTAGGAGTTCTAATTTCAGATATGGCAACTGTGAAAATGTGTGTGTTTGTGTGAGAGAGAGTGTGTGTCTTTGATGATATCTGATTTTATGGACAATCACGCTTACTACTCTCCCCTTACTCATCCTTTAGCACTCACTTTCAAAGATACCTTTGGACAACTTTATAACATATAAGCTCTGTGGCACTTATGATAACTGCATGCTTCTATAGTGTAGTATACTAGTTAGGTAGAAGTTCTAATCCTAATCCTGGCAACTGTGCAAATGTGAGTGTTTGTGTGAGAGAGCGTGTATATCCTTGTAAAGACCTGATTTTATGGTCATTTACCCTTACAACACGTCCCTTACCCCTCCTTTACCACTGCTGCTGATGTCACTCAGCTTCAAGGATACCTTGGCTCAGCTCTTCAATATGTAAGCTCCATGGTGCGTGCCATAAATGTGGAACAATGTAGTTGCAATAACTACATAAGTATGGGTTTGAATCTCATCTGTGGCAAGTTTTTCTGTGTGCACATATGTATGCCCATGCCTTAAAGATTTTAGCCCCATTTACACCCAGTACACATCTCAGTGCCTGACTTTAGCAGTCCTGCAGATATCATCCACCTTAGGAGTACCTGTTGCCAACTCTAAGCAATGTAAGGTCAGTGGTGCATGTGGTAAATGCATAACATAATGGTCTGAAAAGATTGTTAGATAGAGCTTTGAATCTCATCCCTGGAAAATGTAAATGTGTGTGTAGGGTGAAATGTTTTTTGGGATCTTTCACCCACTACATCACCCGATGCCAGTATTTACAAGGGCTGGTGATGTTCTTCACCTTAGAAGTACCTTGGGACAGCATTCATCATATAAGGCTCCATAGTGCACGCGATAAATGTGGTACACTGTAGTAACAATACATACCTAGATAGGGGTTTGAATCTCAGTACTGGCATGTGTGTGTGTGTGTGTGTGTGTGTGTGTGTGTGTGTGTGTGTGTGTGTGTGTGTGTGTGTGTGTGTGTGTGTGTGTGTGTGTGTGTGTGTGTGTGTGTGTGTGTGTGTGTGTGTGTGCGTGTCTGTCATCAGTATCCTGTGGGGGGTTGCTGTGATTGTGTCATAACAGTATCCATTGTGGGATGGGTTTTGCTAAATTATTATGTTGAGGGCCTAGTATATGTCACTATGTCCACATTACAAAGCCAACAGATGTCAAACACTGGAGAGGTTGGTGTAGACAATCCACAGCCCTAAATGAGACAGAGAACACACTCCACCCATGGTATCATACACAAACACACTTGGCTAGGCAACAACCACTATATTGGTAGTTCCCCTGCATAATGCCTCTCAGATAGTAACCACGGTGTAATGGCAATGGACTACATGCCTGTCGACCACAACTATCCATTGACATCAGAAAGCACTTTGATGTCTTACATCTCCTGACTGAGTGTGTGTTATCCAGCAAGTAAAAGGACATGGCACCCTGTTCCATCCCCTCAGTAGCCAAATAAATGTGTACAGTAGCCCTTTTGCCATGTTGCTCACTGGATGTCTGCAGCAACTGTAGAGTCTAAAAATGTACCCTACAAAGGGAATACCATGCCTTATACACATGCCCTGTATGGACAGATGCCACTAACTCCACTGAATACATGTATCATACTGTCAATGTAGGTGCAATTATGACCTCAGTTACATAGCCATGTCTCACCAAATGACGTCAGGAATGTTACATCAGAAGACACCAATCTGTCCACACAACATGCCCTAAAGACTTCAAGTACACTTCCACACATCAAATAACATGCATGTGGGACATGTGCACAACCCAGACACTATCCATGTTATGGAATATAGAGCACATACATGGAAAGCAGTGCACATCACTGGCCACCCACAATAGAAACCCAGATGAGTGGATGGTGAGTACAATACCCACCCCTGGGGAGCACTCAAGGGACTACACCCATGAGCCACACTGGGGACTACTGTCATGTGGTGTAATGCCAAGATATTCCCTTGGCCGAGCCTTGTAGAGCCTTCAGGCCCATTCACCTACTAAACACCTATGAAGCAATGAACCTATGGATCTCAGTACTGGCAAGTGTGTGTGTGTGTGTGTGTGTGTGTGTGTGTGTGTGTGTGTGTGTGTGTGTGTGTGTGTGTGTGTGTGTGTGTATGTGTGTGTAGAGATGAATGATTTTGAGGCCATTCACACTCAGTACACCTCCCATTGCCATACTTTAGCATGCCTGCTGATGTCAGTCACCTTGAAATAACCCTTTGGCCAAGTTTCAGCCCTATAAGCTCCGTGATGCTTGTGGTAACTGTAATGCTGTAGTGTAGCAAACTAGTTAGGTAGGAGTTCTAATTCTGCTCTTGACAACTATAATAATGTGTGTGTTTGTGGACATTCACACTTACTACACTTCCCTTACCCCTCCTTTTGCATTGCTGCTAATGTTACTCACCTTCAAAGATACCTTTGAACAGTTCTCCAACACATAAGCTCTGTGGCATGTGCGATAACTGCGTAACACTGTAATAGCAATACGTAGCCAGGTGGAGGGGTTGAAACTCAGTACTGGACTGGTATGTGTGTGTTTGTGTGTGTGTGTGTGTGTGTGTGTGTGTGTGTGTGTGTCATCAGTATTCTGTGTGGGTGTTAAGGTGATTGTGTAATGACAGGATCCATTGCAGTGTGGGTTTTGCTACATTATTATATCGAGGACCTATATGTCCCAATGTCCACATTACAAGGCCAACAGTTGTCAAACACTGTAGAGGTTGTAGACAATCCACAGACATAAATGTCTACTGCCATGTGCAATTACTATGTGACAGTATGGATTAGTAATCAATATAGGGAACCGTTATAATATACAGAGACCACTCTCCACCCACGGATCATGCACAAACAAGCTTGGCTCTTTCTCTTTTCCTTTCTTACTTTCTCTCGCTCTGTCTGTCTGTCTGTCTCTCTCTCTCACCCTCTCTGGTAGATGTGAAAAAAATACATCTGTTTTACATAGGCAGCAGCTTCTTGAGTTTTGTAGGTAATGCTCATGATCAGCTGATGGCCTGTGCACAAATTGGAGTCCCCCACTTGCTAATTGCATGTGGAGCAGTTGTGGTATCATTCCTATAGCCAGTTGTATGGAAGTACACTCCTATAACTAAGCACTTCATGTGGGTGTTGGCCCTTTTCCTTCACTCTGAGCAGGACTTCATGTGGGTGTCTGATAAACAGCATCACAGAGGGTAGTTGGAAATACCTCTTACAACAAACACTGTGGAGACAGGCCAACAAAATGGAGGGGGATGTTCAGACATGGGGACAAAATGTAAGTATTGCTGTTCTAAATTTGAAGTAATGCTGGTTTAACAGGGTTTGTGTGGATATGGCTGTTTTGCATGATTTAAAATCTGGCATGACAGTGTTATGTGGTTGAGGAAACTCTCACCTGTAGGGCTATCTGCAGACTCACCAGAGTTTGGAGTCTTAGATGTTGTGTGTTACTCACACATTTTCTGTATTTATAAATGCAGTACCATACTCTGATGATTGCAGTCAGTAAATGGTGACATCCATGAGTGTTACTGACTTCATATCCCTCAGAAGAGATATGTCACAACAAACTCTGTTACACCAGCAATTTTCACAGTTTACCACAGCAATAAGTCAATATTGGCCCAGTGTTTGTGCCTCTGTCCCCCAAGTCTGTCAGCCTTTGTCCATATGTCATGCAGTAAGAGGTGCGTATCTACAGTATTTTATTATTTACTGACATAATTCCTGATATCAAGCCAGTGATATATCAGATTGCCAACATGTTATGTATAGGAGGCCTTATATTTGAGGACAAAACCTGGATATTTTGTTGTAGTCTGTACAGTAGTGAGGTCTGTGTACTTATGGTAATTGTTGACAGAGTGTCAGTATCATGTAGCAGTGTATTGTGAATATTTTATTTGGCCATGTACAGACTGGGGTAGATGTCAGTGTTCTTGGCCCTGTTCTATCTGAAGTTGCATGCTGCTCCAGTTTCTGGTACCCTATCAGTGTGTATGTTTGTAAGGCTAGACTGAGACATGTTCCATACCATAGTCAGGCATCAGACTACACTGTGAATTGGGCCAGTATATGTAGGGTTATCTGTGACTGAGTTGAGATTGGTTATGGGTATGCACTTTCACACTGGTGTCTGTTACTCCATACTGTTACATGCCTGTAGTGCCTCCTATATTTGCAATTACATGTGTATTCCCGCATAGGAAAATTGGGTTAGTGTTGTGGCATTCTGCTTGTAGTTTAGACAGTGGTTGGTGACATGCCTAGCAGCTCAGTTTATTTACCTAGTGTGATGTTATGTCCAGATATTTGTGAGATGTACTATTGCCTGGCCACCATACATGTGTATTTCTGAAAAAGCAGTGGGATGCTGTGAAGATGTATGTCACTAACTAGTGGGAAGTATGTGGGCTTGGGTCCTCTGCTCCTCCAGTTAATATGTGTTGGGACAGACAGGAGTGTGTGAATGCATCAGCTGTGTGAGCTTATCTACTCCAGTATTTGTGATATAGCCCCATTTTCATGACTGTAAACATCCCGTTTGTCAGGCTTGATCCAAACGTCTTGCACTAAGGAGTTCTGTGTATACCTCGGTACTGACCAGATTGTTTCAGACTGCCCATGTTTATTGGTTATATTTCTGCTGTATTCCACAGGATCATTACTATGATTTATGTTGTACTTCACTATGATTTTATGATGTCTGTCAGTAGCGGATGGCGTACATGTTAGTTTCAGAAGAGCCTTCCTTCACAACATGTCTGTTGACACAACCCCTATTACTGTAGCAACATTCTACATTTATGACTGCAATACTTACTTTACGTTCCCTTGCACTAAGAGGTTGAGAGTTATGTTGTTGAGGTATGACTCCACTATGTTATGGGCATTTGTTTTATACACACACACACACACACACACACACACACACACACACACACACACACACACACACACATATATATATATATATATATATATATATATATATATACACACACACACACATATATATATATATATATATATATATATATATATATATATATATATATATATATATATATATATATATATACATATATACACACACACACACACACACACACACACACACATATATATATATATAATATATATATATATATATATATATATATATATATATATAAAACTATATATGTGTGTATGTACATGTATGTGTATATATATATATATATATATATATATATATATATATATATATATATATATATATGTATATATATATATATATATATATATATATATATATATATATATATCCATCTCCTTATGTGTAAACATGAGTGTTTTATATCCATATCCTTATGTGTAAACATGAGTGTTGTATATACCTTCTCAGTTGTATCCCACCATATTTATCTAATATGTGTATACTTAGATAAAAACATGACCAATTCAACACTATTTTCACTAACAAGTAGTAAACAATTGTAGTGGTCAAAGCAGTTGTTCACTACTATTCAGTACGTGTACTGACTGATGGATGTCTTTCGGTTTTTCCCGGTTAGGGGTCGCCACAGCAGAACTCCAGTCCGCTAATGATTGGCAGTTGATTTTTACATGCTGAGTTGCCAGCCCTAATGCACAACCTTCAATGAAGGTTGCCCATTCCCGCATGTCTCACAGAGAAGATGCTCTAGCTGAGAGTCGAACCAGTCAGCGTCTTACTGTAAGGCAACAATGCCACCGCAGAACCATATGTTTGAAAAAAACAGCAGACATTTTTATAGCTCAGATGGCATAGTGGTTAAGTGCAGTGATTATAGTCTAGAAAGTCCTGGGTTTAAGACCTCCAAGTGCTTTTTATTTGTTGCTAGGCAGAACAAGGACTGTTGGATACAGAGTGGTTAAGTCAGTTTTTAGCAGCTTTAAGCGGGTTTGCATGGGTTTGCGTGACTGTAAGTTGTGCTAACATACGGTTAAACGAAAAGGTGCTTACACCAGTAGGCTTTGCTTACCAGTGCGCAAATCTGCTTAGCATTTACATTAAGCAATGCTTACACCTGCTAAGCATCACTCAGCCATGGTAACCAATGATCACATTCCAGTCTGATAAAATAGCAGGGCAATGACATCTTTAATAAGTGTATTTAATTCCATGTACAAAACATGCTTCTATTTGCTGTCATAATAGTAGCAAGGGGTGAGAGTATACTGTATGGGACACCATAGTCTACATGGGTAGTACCACAATCTTTTCTCTTTGTATGTGTTTCATACATGGGTAGTATCCCAGGTTATATGCAGTCACACTTGCATGTATTGTATCATTACATTACTACTTTTTAACAGTGCTTTCCCAAGTAAGAGTGGATTGCAGATTGTAGTACTGGAACCATACACCCCTGCATGCAAAGCTGTACTCTGAGTACTGACTATCATGTTCTTGGTGTTTGAGCTGTATGCTTTTAAGTATCTCCTATTTGGATGCTTCAATCAGACTACCACCGTCAACAGAACATGCTTGGGTACAGGTCCCTAACCCAGACACTGGCCATGTTATGCAATATATGTTGCATACATGTCAATTGGAGCACTTCACTGACCCACTGCAAGAGAAATCCAGAAGATTGGATGCTGAATTTGACTCTCACCCTGGGATCACTCAAGTGGCATTGGTTGATAGATGGCCTGCTGACAAATGTCAGGTGGCATGATACCAGTGTACCCACATGCCCTACTCTTCTCATCTCTCCATGGACATTAGCCTGGTACACACCTAGGAACACCTACACCTATGGACCTCAGTACTAACAAATGTGTCAGTGTGCATTACTGAGAATAACAGTGTCTGTGTGTTTGTAAACTTGTAGTTGAAAATACTCGGAGGGACTTCTCACCCACTACACCCCCCATTGGTATACTTAGAAATGGCTGCTGCTGTAATTCCCATTAAATGTACCTTGTTACACTCTTCAACCTATGGGCTACCTGGAGCTTGCAGTACCAGCATAATACTGTTCTACAAATGGGTAGATCGGGGTAGGTTACCCTCTGAGTCCTGGCAAATGTGAGTGTGTGTGTGTGTGTGTGTGTGTGTGTGTGTGTGTGTGTGTGTGTGTGTGTGTGTATGTGTGTGCAATTGTGTGTGAGTGTGCATATTTGTATGAGACAGCATTCTGAGGCCACATTCTCCAACTACACTAAACCTCGCCATACATTATAAGAGATTGTGATGTTGCTGACATTAGGACAGCCATGACAAACCCTCACCCTATTATCCCTGTGGCATGTGCAATAAATGCATATCCCTGTAGTAGCACTGATTAGATAGACAAGGGTTTGTATTGCAGTCCTGGTAAATGTGTGATTGTGGGTATGTCAGAGCATTATCATGGGTTTCAGTGAGTACAATATCCAATGTGGGTTGTGGGTGCTGGGTATACTGTCTTTACACCATGGTGCCCCCAGTACATGTCCCATGGTCCACTGTATGATGACCACTGTCACCATCAACCGTACAGGTAACAGATTACACTATCCACCCCAATGATGCATGTACTGTGTGTAGAAACTCTGTAACAGTATGGGCTCACTGACAAGGTAGTTAGCACTGCTAAACCCAGGTCTGTCAAATGTGTATATGACTGTATGTATTTGGCAATGTGTATATGACAGTATGACATACTATGTATTGTTCATTAACACCCAGTACATCCCCCATTACCATACTGTACAAGGCCTGGTGATGTTCTTCACTTAACAGGAAGCTCGGGGCACACCTCACGCTAAAAGCTCTGTGGTGTGTGCAATTAAGGCCAAATACATTAGTAGCAATAAGTACCTAGGTAGGGGATCTACTCTCAGTGTTGCCAAGTAAGTGTGTGTGTATGTGAATGGATCTACTTCAGTTTGCAGAAAATATATTTCCCAGGAGATCATTTGTCCGAGAACTAACTGGCAAAAGGTAACATTTCAAAGCAATCATCTTGCGGAAATTCATTCCATCAAAACTAGCAGTAGATGTGTAAATGCCCTCTTCCCCACTGTACAGCTGTACAGTGATGCTGGAGTTGGTATATATATATATATATATATATATATATATATATATATAGTTGGGTGTGGCTGTTGTGGGCACAGCCACCCACATTGGGTTATTGTTGTGCGTATCCCCCCTCTTAGTGTGCTGTTATACTGTACAGTTTATGTTAACAGGTTAAATAGTTGTTAATTGCAGTGTATGTGGTTCTACACCACCCCACACCCTCCAAAGTGGTGAGTTGTGCCCCCCACACCAGCACACCTATGTTTACCAACTCCAGGGTTGCACTACATTGGGGAAGAGGACATATACCCTGCCAGTACCATTGTCAATGACATTAAACTGACAGACTGATTATTTACTGATGTGATATTTTGGCAATTTGGTCTTGGTGGAATTACATAGGCCAAAATGAGTTCACTACAAAATGAAGTACATCCATGTGAACAGTATTCTCTGTGTATTGCATCAACACCAAAGCCTCTGTGTGTGTTATTCACAAACATTTGATGTGGGCCACCCAGTGCACTTACCAATGTCCACTGTAGAAGAGCTGCTTACATCAGCCACCGTACACTCACCTGTATACACCCCTCAGACCTATCAGCCATGTGGCATATACAGTAACTGTTATACAGACCTGTTCCTTGTGTTCAGCTGTACCCGGGATATGATACAGTCAATGTGTCACCACAGTGCCACAACCCTTGCAGGAAAGGACAGCAGGCCAACATCCCACTGACACAGACACCTAGAACACAAACAGAATACATTATGGAGACCACAATCAGTCATTGTTAATAACAGCTATAATGCATTATATCTGGACAGTGACACACCCTGATGTGTAAGCATTAATTGGTCCAGTTGACAACACATTAAACAACATTACATTGCTAAACCTTAGTACATTCACCCTGTGCATCAGAACCATATTAGCATGTCCCTGCATCAATGGTATGGATGACAGGGATGTGGCACAGGTATCATCATATGCACAGGGTGTGTTGTGGGTTTGCCACAGGCCTAGGCTGAGCCATTTGGTTGACATCATGTGTGTGGGTTAGGGGGTTCTTTATTAAATGGACTGTGCAGAGTGGTATATGTAGGTATGGAATTGCCCTAGCTGTGTTGGTGATATGTGTGTGTGTGTGTGTGTGTGTGTGTGTGTGTGTGTGTGTGTGTGTGTGTGTGTGTGTGTGTGTGTGTGTGTATGCATGCACACATTTTTGCCATGTGGCTGCCCTATAAAAGAGTATGTTAGACAGCTGCAGACTGTACATGGCAAGGTGTACAGTTCACCATGTTCAGCCATGGACACGGGAACTGTGTCTGCCAGGAGTTGCATGGGCACTACCAGGCAGAAGCCCAGATATGGTACTCTCCCCTGATGATAATTGCCCGCTGGATCCACATCCCTGTTGAGACCAGCCAGAACCATGTGCATATGGCCTGCTTCATTGAGGTGTGGACAGCACCCCTGCAGTGCTGTTGCTGGTACTGCCACTATGGGAGTGGCCGTGAGTTGTTGCACATTCACATAGACCACCACCTGTTGGTGTTGCTGACCTAAGTCCATGTGGCCAATGCCCTACTCCCACAACATGCTCTACCACAAACAGTACATAGTCATGGACACCCACCATCTCACCCAACCCTCTGCCCATGACCTCTGCAAAATAACAGTGGGCACCTGCAAGATCATGGATGTAGTCAGGTACAGCAGGAAGAGTAGCCCTCTGGAGCCTCAGACTATCTCTGGTGTAATGTTCCATACATGCCTGTGCCTCCATGATGGCCTGAAACATGCATCTGGTGACACCTGCTGTGGCATGTCTGCCAGGGGCATGATGCCCAGCAGCCCTCCTAGGAGCACCCCTGTACATCTGCCTGTGTGGTACCTCACTGGTCATCTGGTTATGGCTGCTGTGTACAGACACACTTGCCATAGTGACCACACTTTCCTGTCCCATGCCACCATCCACCAACTGTCCCTCATTTATGGCCACTGGTGATGGGGTATGTATGGGCATTGTGACTGTGTGCGGGGATGGAGTGGATAAAAGTGAAATGTCAACCAATGACACAGATTCAGCCATTTACAACCCTGCATGCAACTCACTATGCCTGTCATCATTGTCAGAGTCTGTAAGGACACTGACATCAGTTTGCCTGCAGGAGGGACCCTGACCCACCTCGCTACCTGTGAGGGGCAGACAAGAAATGTAAATTAAGACCTGTACATTATGGTTTACTTCTACATGCACACACACACACACACACACACACACACACACACACACACACACACACACACACACACACACGCACACTTACAGGTGAGGTGGCACAAAGATGTTACACAGACCTCTCATTACACAATAGTCAACATGCATGACATGTGACACTCAACAGCATGCACTGCAGCCATACTCAATCCCTGCTACCAACAGTATATATCTCTGTGATGCATAAGTTGTGTTTGTAGGTGATGCCCCTTCCCCTGGAACACAATGCACCCATATACACAGTATTGCTGTGCACCTGTACAGCATACTGTCATGTACTGTGCACCATACGTCACAAGTGTATGCACCATTGATGAATGTGTATATGTGTGGCAGTTATGTTTGCTCTGTTGCTCACAGCCCGATGTGTTTCTCTGACACATACCTGGGATGATATGAGGACTGATGTCAATAATTAATGCCTGTCCTTTGATTTGCAGATCACATCATCAGCAGTGCATGTATGTGCAATAAAATCCAGTTACACTGACAACCTTCAAAGCTTAATGTGTATATGGGGAGTGTACACACCCTTGTTGACATGCCAGCCTCTTCTATGATATGCAATGGGGCCACAATATTGCATTTGTTAACATTACACACACCTGATATGTGACATATGACCTGTGCAATCTAATGCAATATCAAACAAATGTGTTAGTCGAGCAGATGCTGAATGAGATGCATACAATATGTGGTTTGCATAAGAGTGCACACCCTTAACACAATGGTTTCTTGAAGCACCTGTTAAGTGAACTACAGCAGTCACTATTCCTGGAAGGGGTATACTAGCATGGCCCATCTTCACTTGTCATTATTTGGTCACTCTGCCCTACAAATGTTCCCCAACTCTGCCAGATTGCAAGGTCAGCTCATGCGCGCAGCCCTTAGAGGAAGAGTCAGGGTTATGTCTGACACAATTCATAACCTTCACTGTGTTCAGATACAGCTATTTTTAGCAAGCTTTGGATGTATGCTTCAGTTCACTGTTGTGTTTCAAGTTGACACCCGTCTCAATCCTCAGCCTTATTATAGATGCTTGACAACTATAGGCCACATGAGTGTTATTTTGCAGTGTTCCAAATTCCAAACACCATGTTTACCGGCCTAGTTTCAGCAAATGAACAGCAAACCTAAAGGTGTACACTGGCACCAGCAAGCTAAATATTGGGGATTGTGGCCCTGAGGTGGAGTGAGGTGTTGCTTGTGCACCACACATATCTTTATGAATACTGTCTGTAGTTTTAAGCCTTGGTCTCATGACGCCATTACACATTGCACCACATGCCTTTGGGAGACTTGATGTTATGCATATGCTGCCTATAGAGAGCCCTGGATGATGTATCATGTGGGACAACTCTTCCGTTTGATTACCCTAACCCATAGGCCACACTTATGCAGAATCCAGGCAATTGTCGACACAGGTACTGCACAGGCAGTACTTGCTAGACATTCCTGCAAGTCCCTCAGTGTTGCTGCATGTTTCCGGGCAACCTCCATGACCAGTTCGCAACATGTTTTGTCATCTGTTTTGGATGGGCATCTGTTTATTTTCTACATCAATGTTGTCCCAAACTTCATACAGTACATCACAAGCTGCTTCCACAATATGTTATTTGGAGTGTGTGCACACATATGCTTCCAGTGTTTGTTAAGGTAAGTATTTCCCATATTTCTTGCCTTAACATATTACACATTCGTTGCTCATGAGACAAATTAGGCACACCAAACTGTTGAAAACAAAAAGCTCTGTCACAGCGAGCTACCAAAGTCCAAGGGACAAACTGTTAATTTATTTAAACAAGTAGTTGAAGTGCTTTATGTTTGCTTCCCAAGCAAACTTCTTCAGAAACAGTGTACAAACTTCAATTCAAATCTCGTGTTAAAAATAGTGTCAGGTTGTCACAGTAACCAATCCTGACACAACCTCATAACATCCAGATTAAAAATTTAAAGGCAAACTCCTTCTCAAAGATACAGCCAGCAATAAGAATAAAAAAACAAATAATTTCAAAATTTCATATGCTAGTATAACATTAATATGGTATTAAAAATCATTCTAACTCTCCTAGTACTATGTATACAGCATAATACTTGATTAATCTAATTAACATACTGCTTAAGTCAACATTATTACTACTGAATATAAAACATCACTTGAAAAAAGTGCTTAAAAAGGTGAACTGTAGCTCACACATCATACACATAATCATCTCTGTAAACTCTTCAGCTTTAAAATGAGCTAATGGAACAAGTTTCTTTTAACCCTGGAAAATTATAAGCATTCAGCTTGATTTGCCAGGACAATTTTAACTCCTCCAATCTTAGGGGCATAGGACCACCCCTAATATCCTGCAGGACCTGATCAATAACCATGAACTTAAATTTATGTTCTTTGTTGGCCTGAATGTGCTTAGCTAGGGTGTTATCAATTTTCCCTTTGGAAATTGCATACTGATGTTCATAAACTCTGTCACGGCGTCTACGCTCCATTTTGCCAATGTAAAATACAGGACAACATTGGCACCTAGCTAAATAAACCACATATTTGGAATTACAATTGAACCTCAATTTAAGTTTGTAGCGAGTGCCATTGATGACAAAGAAATTGGCCACATCCACAAGTTTACAGAAATTACAAGATTCACACTTACCCATAACTGTAATGTTAGGGCTACTACAGCATTGCTGTTCTAACAAGTTCTTCAAGTTTTTACCTCTCCTAAAAAATACTTTAGGGAAGTCACCCATTTTACTGAGTAGCATTGGGTTTGGGTTGATTTTAAATAGTTCCCAATTCTTCTGAATAATCCTAATACATGAGTTACTATGCATAGTAAACGTGGTGAAAAAACTTAACTGAAGATCTAATCTAAAATTAATTCCTTAATGCTTAAAATAGGGTTGTGTATGTGGTTAGATCTCTTTGTTCTAACTTCATCAATTAAGGAGTCCAAAAGGGCCTCAGGATAACCATGGCGCAGAAACAGTTTTTTTACAAAATAACATTCATCAACAAATTCTTCATCCTGACTTACTATACGTGCAGCCCTTACCAAATGACCTTTAATGACTGATCATTTCTGATGGTGGGGGTGGCAACTGGAAAAATATAGGAAAGTAGTGGAATACATACTCTTCCTATGAATCTTAGCTATGAAGCAATGCTGTACTCTATCTTTAGCTAGCCAAATATCTTAATAGGCTATCGCCTCAGTGTCAAATGTAAATGTAAATTGTAAGAACTGTGTTGACTGATTAAAAAACTCAACCACATTTCTACTAGCCTCCAAATTACCTTTCAGTAAGATGAAAATATTGTCAAGGTAACATGTGTAATATACTAGGGAGTCCTTCAAGTCCTCATTTTTGAATACAAATTCTGACTCCCAAAAGGCCATTACTAAGTAAGCTATACTAGCCCCACACAGACAGCCCATAGCAACCCCCATTTTTTGTAAGTAAAAATAATTTTCAAACATGAAGAAATTGTTGGATACGATGAAGTCAAGTAATTCTAATACTAAAGAAATTTCTGCTGCTGGTACTCCATTTTTCTTTAACATTAGCCTTATCCACTCAGTACCCAAAACATGTGAAATGCAAGTATAAAAATCTTTAATGTCCACTGTGAGGAAATTATAGTCCCCATTATACTGTAAGCTATCAATTTTCTTCAGAAAGGACCACTAATCCTTACATACTTGGTCCTCAGATTTCAAGTATTTCTGAAGTATGGCGTTGACAACTTTTGCACAAGGATATGTAGGTGAGCCTCGACCATTGACCAAAGGTCTCATAAGTGGGTTAAACAAGTTTTTATGGATTTTGGGTATTCCGAAAAGGTATGGAAACCTTGGATATGGTGTTGACATATAATTGTAAACGTTCTGCTCTATTCCACCTTCTGTATACAGGTCATTAATACAATTCTTAATTAGTTGGTAAGCTTTATTAACCTCTGAGTGTGAGCTCAGACAATAGGCGTGAGTGTCTAACAACCCTTTCATTCGATCTATATAATTTAAGTTGTCAAACACTACTAAACCCCCTCCTTTGTCAGGTTTACACAAACAAATGTCCTGTGACTTGATAAACTCAAAGTATTCATATTTGTCCCTACTGGTATTGTATAGGAACTTCCCCTTAAACCCATCATTAATAGCATGTCTAATGTCCAATTCACATGACTGTTCAAACATTTGTAATAGTGGATGCAAAGGGGGATTGAACGTACTAGGTATATAAAACTTATCCACACCTGATGCACTCATAACATCTCCCAACATTAAGTTAAAGTTCAATTTCCTAGTAAAAATTTTAATGTCAAGAATAGTTTTGACCAAGTTCAGGTGCTGTGAAGGAACATACGTATGTCCTTTAGCTAAGAACTCTACAATGTCAGGAGTAATAGATACTGAAGAGAAATTGTAAACTTTAAAGTCCCCTACTTTATTAGTAATAACCACTGGTCCTCCACTGGTGAGAGCAGAACCACCTGGATCTGTCCTTTGTTGGGGGACTTGTTGTTGATATTTGATTAAGTCTGGCACTATTTCATTAAGAATAACTTCAAAGTCACTGTGTAAAACTACACTAGTTAACTTTTGCGTTTGTTGAACATGCAGTTGCTCTTTGTGATGTTCTGATAAGAGTTCTTTTGTTTCGGTCTGGCACCTGTATAGTTGGCCTGCCAAAAGGTTTGATTAAATTGTACAGTGTTGTCCTGTCCTCGAGAGGTATTTTGTAACCTCTCACTTCTCTGTACTTCTACTGGACCAGTTGAGTCAGTGAAGTCATTAAGTTCCTCTAAATTGGTATTAGGAGAACTTTCTCCAACATAGTTGACTTTCTGATTCACCTGGTTACTGTTATTGTTAGAATTCTGTCTCATACTTCCAGATGATTGACCAAAGGTAGAACCACCCTGCTGCCAAACTTGAGCAGATGAAGGTACTGGATACGCTGTACCTTGATCGTATGCTATACAATCCCGTTCACGTTTTTTAATTTTGTTGGCTTTGAGTTTTAACATGTACTGGTCTATACTTGAAAAGATATGACTATATTCAAACTTGTATCATAGAAACTCAAAGTCAGATTTAATGCTGTTATTCGAATCCACCACTGCTTTGGATAAATTGCCAACCCATATGCTGTAATGTTTGACCATGAGTTCAAGTAACTCGAAACCCTGACGGTCAAACAAAACTACTAGCTCTTTGTGGAAGTCTGATTCTGCTTCAAGTCCCGTAGGATACTGGTGGTGACGTAAGCCTTTCAGAACCACCCTCCGTGAGAGACATTCATGGAAGTAAGAAATCTCTAATTGCAGTTTTTTGAGTTTCACTAAATGACTGTCAAAACTTTTAAATTTAGTCACTACATTTGGAGATAAGTTATTACCTCTACCAGCTGGTCCTCATTCACTACTGTTAGACACTCCTCCAGAAAATGAGAAGCCGTCTGATATCCAAGATGACAATGAAGGTAAACCGGTAAGACCTGTAGTGCTATTAATTACATTTTGAGATGTTAGTCCTGCTGAAACTTTCATTTGGGCTTGTACGTTAATTAAACCTCTTGTGGTATCCGACGCTGGCTGACTGCTATTTAGTGCCAAACTAGTACCAGGTACTTCACAGGTAACAGCAGGCACATTGCCCATCACTGCCTCAAGGGTTCCTTGCTGAACCGGCCTCTCGTTCATTGCTGGTGGACTCTCCAGGTTGCCATTACTAACTGGAGACCAATGTGACTGAACAGAAGTAAACAGGAGTGGTATAGAGTCTCGTATTTCATGCTGGTTCCTGTCAAGATGATCCAGCCATGAAAAAATAGACTCAATTTTGCTGAATAAGGATTTGAACTGAAGTTTGTACACTGTTTCTGAAGAAGTTTGCTTGGGAAGCAAATGAAAAGCGCTTCAGCTACTTGTTTAAATAAATAGACATTCATTGCTCATGTTAGGATCGCATTATAGATTGCAAAATGTATGGAATGTGGTATTATGGGTTGCCATTGTTTATATCAGGAACAGTTGCCATTGTAATAGTGGTGTATACACTGTTGCAGCCACTGTATAAGGGTAATGTTTCAGACATGTCCTTACTGTTGGCCATTTGTCCCACCATTATGTTCATCTATGTCCACACATCTTGCACTGATAGGTTTTTAGGTATACTGCAGGACTCTTACATACCCTTCAGATATGCCACCATGGTGACCACTGTGATGCAGTGCAGTTAACAGCAACAATAAGTGAACATGTAGAGCATGCATTATGGGTAGGTGTGTTAAATGTGTGTATGGCAAATAGCATGGCCATAACATGGCCTATGTATTGGCAAACCTGAACAAAACAACTCCATACTCACCAGCTATAGGCTGCTGCTCCAATTGTATACCAGAGGGACCTAAATAATTGTGTGGAGAAATAATGTCAGTAGCCACACCTATGCCATTGGTACAGGGTGGGAGCAGCATTTCAGCACATCGACAGTACAAACCCATAATACTAGAGATTATGTACTTCTGTTCATTACTATACTGCAGCAACAGACTATTTTATCTGACATATGCATGTAGATACTTTACAGGTGAAAATGGATAAGTAACAGTGGTCTTGTAATGTGCCCTGAAGCTTTACCTGCACACTCCTTGTCCATTGTGTGGGTGGCACCCACCTCCACAATGCTGTCTTCAGCCTGCTGGATTGTCTGGTGGGCGGGTGCCCGAAGGTTGGTGAGGAACCCCTCAGCATGTGTCAGTGGGGGCTGGATGGCATATCCCCCACCTGTGGCTAGCTGGTCCGTCCTTACTGCAACAGCATGCTGAAGGGCATGGCAGATCAGATCTGTGCAGCAATGTCGCACCTTCTCATAATTTCAGTTGTACAAGCTGACATAGTTTACCATGTGGACGAGCTCGTTCCACAGGGCAATCCTTTCCTGCAGATCCTGGGCCCTGCGGCCAAATAGTATGGCATGATACATGATGAGGTATTGGATGATTGCATCATTTTCAAGGTTTGTGAATGCTGGCAAACGTTCCTGGGGCATTGTACCTGGAAGACATAAACAGGAAAAAAGGTCACATGACCTCATATGGTTGTCCACATGCACATCAACAGTGGATATTACTTTCAAGTAATCCATACTATACCATAACACTATAAGCTATCATGACTTTGACATCTGGCATTACACTCCTGTCCCTGACCTGTCCAGTTCCCCCAATGTTGAACACTTAATGGCATAATCCACTATTCACCATTTATTTCTGTGTAGAGTGATGACAGTGGCCATCTTCCATGTGGATGATGTGTGGATGGTGGCATGTCTGTGTTTGACTGTAGAGTGTGATGGAACTGTGCAAACATACCTGTGTTCATGTAGGAGGCAAACTGTGATGTTCTCATGCCCCATGGAGACTTGCTGTTATTGCCATCAGTCAGCATTATGTTCATGCTCATCACTGATGGGGGCAGGAGTGTGGTTGATGTGCATATCCCCCTGTACTAATGTTGTGGACAGGGTGCCACTGTTCCCACCTATCCTGTCTGATGCAGGTTGCCTGCATCCATAGCATGTGTGTATGAGGTGTGCTTTACCCCCAGCACAGGTTGCCTTGTGTTACTGGCTCTGAGACTGCGTACATATGTGGAGGCATGGTTGCAATTGGCCTTGGTGATTTGGATATGTCTGATTTCTAGTCATAGTCAGCCTTACAGGAAGTCACCTGTGAACCTACATGCTTGCTCAGATAGAGGTGCACTTGCTTCCAAGTTGTGATCTGCACCTATGTGTCCCTGTACAGCCACTATAGCAACCTATTATGTGCTTTGGATCTTGCTGCTTTCCACCAAAGGGGATTACTCTATAATTGGTGGAGGATGGTTGTACATGTCAGGTACTGCTGATTCCATATAGCTACAGTGGATATGAAGTGTATACACCCCTGTTACAATGCATGGTACTTGCATAAATGGAACATGACCCCACAAATGCACGTCAACACAATCCCCACCTGTGATGTGTCCTATAGCCTGCTCAGTTCAATAGGGAACATAACAACCTGTCCTGTGGAAACATATGGGAATTAATACTCAGTACAGTAAGCCAGATGAATATGTGTGCACACCCTTACACTGATATGTTGTGTAAACACCTGCGAGATGATTACAGCATCCGTTTGTCTTGGTTTGTACTCTAACTTCATATCACATCTTCATTTGGCAATGGTTGCTCACCTTCCATGAAACAGCTTTATTTTTTTTTTCAATAGAATTGTACAGAATATGGGTCACATTTGAGGTGAGAAAAGTTTTGTTGACTTTCTGTGTTCTCATTGGCATACAGCACACAGACCTGGTATTCCAACAGGGGTGTGTACACTTTGATATCCAGTGTATATGAGTGTTGATATAGCAGTTAGTGGTAGGCATGGACAGTGGATCATAACACAGTTGTACACTTCTCTGATTACTACATGATAAGCATGCCTACTGTAGTACCCATATCAGTGTCATGGCAATGCAACAATCAGTAGCAGTACACATTTTATTTTGTTGTATGCAGTGACAGTGATATTACACACATGTGCAACATGCACATCCTATTTTCAGGACTGCTTGTGACCCATGTTATTACTTCTGTGCCTTTCAGCTGAACATATGCATACATACACATGCTCAGGGAATACCTGGTATACATTTGTGTTCTATGTCATTATGGGCACTGTATTTACAGTCTTGCAGCTCAATCATACGTCTCAACCTGTTATACCAGGACTTTTGGTCATTGGTCCACATCACTGGTAACAAAACAGGGAAGTCAATTTTAATAAAGTATTAATATAGTTGCCATAGCACAAGCATACGTGTAAGTGACTACAGATATCTGTCACAACTGTGAGCATTGTCCAGAAGAACACTGTACAGTTAAATGTTATTAATTTAATACATCACATGCAGTTTAACACACACACATCTTCAACAGTGCTTTACTATGCTCATGCCCTATATAGGTATCCTAGACTTAAAATACAAACATGTATAATACTCCTATTCACAGGTAACGTATGGATATGGGCAACATCCCATTAACTGGCCTAGCAGTGGCACAGACACAACTGTTTGACAGACACTCTAGTGTTGCCATATGTGAGCTGTCCTTTCCCAGGGTGTGTCAGGCTCCTCAGCTGTGACCCAACCTATCCACCTATTAGAGCATCACATGTGGACAAAGCCTAACATTAGGGGGGTATATAGGGACATATTGTA
>NC_056741.1:1481445923-1481488423 GCF_019279795.1 Protopterus annectens
ACTGGATGTTGAAAAATTGTAAGTAAATTTAAGAAATTCTGAAGTATTATTGATAGTGGTAACAAATGTATCAGCCTGTGTCTCATTGCCATCAAATAAAATAAAAATGTCATCTAGGTATCGTGTGTAATATCTAATGAGTGCCATTAATTCTGGTGAAGAAAAAACAAAATGTTTTTCCCAATAACTCATGTAAAAATTTGCTACTACTGCTCCATAAGAGAGCAACTCCTTGTTTTTGCAGAAAGTATTTTTTATCGAACATAAAATAGTTCGAAGATAACACGATATCCAATAACTCTGTGATAACATCTATCTCATTTATTGAAACACCCAATTCACCTAATAGAAGAGCTATCCATTCAAGGGCCTCTTGATGGGGAATTGAGGTGTATAAATCAACCACGTCAACGGTGAGGAAGTTAACCTCAGCGTTGAAGGGTTGCGAATTGATGGCTTCTAAGAAGGTCCATGAGTCCTTACAAATTACAGGAAAATGGACTAAGTGTTTAGACAGTAGGCTATCAAGGAACTTGGCGCAAGAGTAGGTCATAGATGACCTTCCATCAATTAAGGCTCTCATCGGTGGATTTACCAAGTCTTTATGTACTTTTGGTATGCCGAACATAACAGGTATTTTTGGGAGTGTTATATCAATATAGTTGTAAGTGTCCAAATTAATTTTACCCTCAAGGTATAAGTCTCGGAAATACCCCCTCATCCTGTTATGTGCTCCTTGAATCTCGTTGAGAGAAGCTTCGGCATACGCTGGTGATTCTAAGATAGTGTACATTTTTTCAGTATACATGTCTTGGCCAAATATCACCAATCCACCCCCTTTATCGGGTTTGAGGAGCCTAACGGGCATGTTGCACAGGTCATCTAACATTTGGAGTTGAGTTTTGGTAGTGTTAAATTTAAAAGATGAATCTCTATTTAACCTGTTATTAAATAGGTATCTCAAGTCAACCTCACAAGCTTGTTCAAAATGCATTAAGGAAGGGTGCAATGGTGGATTAAAAACACTAGGAAGAACCAAAGAATGAAAACTGTCCTGACTGCTTGATTCACTATTAAAATACAATTTCAGGTTAAGTTTTCGGACAAAACACTTAAAATCATTCTAGTACTTAATTGTAATATTAAAATTATATGAATGTGTATGCATTTAAATTGACACACTACTTTTGTGGCAACGTAATTTTGGTGTTCAAGATGAAACAGCTGTTACTTCTTACTGACATCACTTCCTGTAAAGTGTTATAAAAGAAAAGTATTTTACCATTGTATTGTTCTCTGATGAAGCTGAGTTATTTACAAGGCGAAAACGTTGATTAATAAATTTTGCGTTAAGAATCTCATTTGGCATTGGAGCAGGTTCCATTTATTTGCAGCTGCTTTTCAATCTGGAGCAAGGTTTCCGTGGCATTTTTGTGTGTTTTTATCCAGTTCGTATTTTTGGTGTTTACACTCGTTTGTTTCATGGCCACGGAACGACCTGACAGCCCCAGTACTCCACACATTTTTTCCACTGTGACGAGTGAAGTACAAGCTGTTTTAAACCAGGATGACGCACCTAACCTGGTTGCAATTTTAACGTCTCTCTCGGACAAGCTTGATACGTTCCAAGCACGATTGGATGCGATGGAAAGAAGGAATGTCAGTAACTTAAACAACATAAGGTTAGAAGGAGGTGGTTCCTTTGCTACACAAGCTGTTTTGACCAATTCCTCTGATGCGGATATCCCGCCAGCACAACCGTTACCACTTACGTTGAGAGGCTTACCATCTGGACCCACTGAGGTAGTTTCTGGTACCTCAGTTCGGTATGCTGACGTTGCTTCAAGCACTTCTCGAGGTCCTGCCATAGGGACGAACGGTGTTCCTGGCCATTCCTCTACTGTACAAACGAGGAGTGAAGTGAGAACTACAGGTACGACAAGCAATGTTAGTAACTTTAATGATATTGCTAGTTGGATGCATAATACTGATGCATTCGCTTTTACAATTACAAATGTGTCTAACACACATGCCCAAGGAAACAGTAACTTTTCAATTTCTGACAAACTGAAATTGTTTGATAGTAAAGTACTGAAGCTTAAAAAATTACAATTAGAAGCAGCCTATTTCAACCAATGTATACGTGAGGGATTAGTGCCGAAGGGTTTGAGAAATGCCTTTGCACCCTCAGGACTGCTTAATAACTCGCTGTTTTTTAATGATCTAAAAGAGTTATTTCAGGCACAAGGTATACAGCTGCTTCAACTCATAACTAAACACTATGAGCTTCATGTGCAACAACTTATTGTGGAAATTGACGCATTAGACAAACAATTGAAAGAAGACTTAAACTTTACATCATTTAAGGTTGATTCTTACTAGCATTGAAGTTATGTTGGTTAAATTAAAACAAAACAAAGTTAAGAAACTTATAAGGGACAGGCAGGCATATCAAAGTGACAAAGCCTACCCTAAACTTTGTTTTATAGATCAGAATGACGTAATCTTAGGAGCAACAAACGCTTTGACTAATTCTGAAGGAATTGATGACATCACACATGATGCTAATGAAGAGTTATTGGATGAAGAGTCTCTTTTCAATCCAAATACAGGTCCAAGGCGCAGTAGTAGAATTAAAGGACAGAACGCAAACAATAGAAATTACAACAACAACAATTTTTTAGGCCAGCGTCAGAATTGGAACTGAGCCTAGAAATTGGACATGTGTATGGAGATGACACACTGTCTGGAAATCGTTTTAATGCCACACGTGAAAGTGGTACTAGTGACAGCAACTCCTTTGAGCCTACTTTTGTACCTCAAACGGCTCCAATAATAATGTTAAACCGTGACGCTGACTTTAAAATTTATAATTTTACTGAATTTAACTTAGCTGAGGAGCTTATTGAATTATTAGCATATGGGTATACATTTGTACCTAGCAAATTTGGTGATGTCTCAAAGGAATTGATTAATTTGAAGTGTTTTGTCCGAAAACTTAACCTGAAATTGTATTTTAATAGTGAATCAAGCAGTCAGGACAGTTTTCATTCTTTGGTTCTTCCTAGTGTTTTTAATCCACCATTGCACCCTTCCTTAATGCATTTTGAACAAGCTTGTGAGGTTGACTTGAGATACCTATTTAATAACAGGTTAAATAGAGATTCATCTTTTAAATTTAACACTACCAAAACTCAACTCCAAATGTTAGATGACCTGTGCAACATGCCCGTTAGGCTCCTCAAACCCGATAAAGGGGGTGGATTGGTGATATTTGGCCAAGACATGTATACTGAAAAAATGTACACTATCTTAGAATCATCAGCGTATGCCGAAGCTTCTCTCAACGAGATTCAAGGAGCACATAACAGGATGAGGGGGTATTTCCGAGACTTATACCTTGAGGGTAAAATTAATTTGGATACTTACAACTATATTGATATAACACTCCCAAAAATACCTGTTATGTTAAAGTACATAAAGACTTGGTAAATCCACCGATGAGAGCCTTAATTGGTGGAAGGTCATCTATGACCTACTCTTAGTTCCTTGATAGCCTACTGTCTAAACACTTAGTCCATTTTCCTGTAATTTGTAAGGATTCATGGACTTTCTTAGAAGCCATCAATTTGCAACCCTTCAACGGTGAGGTTAACTTCCTCACCGTTGACGTGGTTGATTTATACACCTCAATTCCCCATCAAGAGGCCCTTGAATGGATAGCCCTTCTATTAGGTGAATTGGGTGTTTCAATAAATGAGATAGATGTTATCACAGAGTTATTGGATATCGTGTTATCTTCGAACTACTTTATGTTCGATAAAAAATACTTTCTGCAAAAACAAGGAGTTGCTATGGGCTCTCCTTGAACAGGCAATTGCAGACAATAATAAACATTTTACATGAGTTATTGGGAAAAACACTTTGTTTTTTCTTCACCAGAATTAATGGCACTCATTAGATATTACACACGATACCTAGATGACATTTTTATTTTATTTGATGGCAACGAGACACAGGCTGATACATTTGTTACCACTATCAATAATACTTCAGAATTTCTTAAATTTACTTACAATTTTTCAACATCCAGTATTGATTACTTAGATGTTAAATTAACTAAGGATTTCGAATCTTGCTCTTTCGTCTCAAGGATACATAGAAAATCAACGTACTGTAATTCATTCTTGCATTTGCCTAGTCATCACCCTATGAAACAGAAAAAGCTGTAGTAAAGGACAGCGAATGTCAGTGATGGAAATATTTTATGAGGAATGTGACTTGTTAGCGGATATGTTTTTGAAGAAAATACCCGTTGAAATTTATTAAGGACATTTTAATGAAGTTGAACTGAAAGTAAAGGTTTTATAGTCCAATTTTGTCTACAATGAGTTTGAACAACACTATAAATAACACCAGTTCACTACCACCCATTGCAGAAAGTTCGATAGTAAGTGACAATTTATTGTTGTCTAACATTTTTTCTGACCCCACACTTTGTTATGTGACCACATACAGTTTTGACTCAAGTCGGATAACAGCAATTATCCGGAAGAATTGGGATTTTATTTTAAGTAACCCCACTTTAATTAAGAAATTTGGATACTCCCCTACATTTGTTTTCAAAAGGAACAATAACTTGAAAGAGTTACTACAAAGAGACATCCCAAGTAAATTTTACAATAAAAGATTAGGCATGTACCCATGTGGTTTTTGTAACAGATGTTACAAAACAAAGTCTGGCCAGACATTCACAGTAAAAGGAAAAAAGTTTGATATTAGGAAACCTCTCAACTGTGAAAGTAAGTCTGTAGTTTACATCGCGATCTGCAATTGTTGTCCGTCTTTCTACATTGGAAAGACGGACCGCAGATTACGCGACCGTATGTACGAACATACCTACGCTATTAACAACAGAAACGTAAATAACGCTCTTGCCAAACATATCATTGACCATCCAGGCCACAGCTTTTCATATATGGCAATTGACCAAATGAAACAGCCTGTTAGAGGTGGTCCTTCTAAGTTATTATTGGAAATCTTAGAACTGGAATGGCAATTTAGGACAGACTCATTTTATTACCCTGGGTTAAATGAAAGTTGCAACATTTTACCAGTTTTGAAATTAAGGAGTTACTTGCGTTAAGCATTTTTAACGAACGCTTTCGTAGTATTTTTATAATTTCTCATAACTTCTTAATGTTGCATTATTTTATTGCATTATTTTACTACATTTAAGTATATTTTAAATATCAGTTATAGATAGCGACCATAATGTTTATGTGAAACATTAATAGTTGACTTAGTCTTTATACCATACTGTATTCCTTCCCTTCTTTTTTATACAAGGATTAACGGTTTAGAAAATAATATTTTTTTGATATATTTAATAAGTAAAGTCGACCTTTTAAGTGGTACTGTATTTTCAAGAAGGAAAGCGTATTATACGAGGTTTTAAAATCATTCTAGTACTTAATTGTAATATTAAAATTATATGAATGTGTATGCATTTAAATTGACACACTACTTTTGTGGCAACGTAATTTTGGTGTTCAAGATGAAACAGCTGTTACTTCTTACTGACATCACTTCCTGTAAAGTGTTATAAAAGAAAAGTATTTTACCATTGTATTGTTCTCTGATGAAGCTGAGTTATTTACAAGGCGTTGATTAATAAATTTTGCGTTAAGAATCTCATTTGGCATTGGAGCAGGTTCCATTTATTTGCAGCTGCTTTTCAATCTGGAGCAAGGTTTCCGTGGCATTTTTGTGTGTTTTTATCCAGTTCGTATTTTTGGTGTTTACACACATATATAGTTACATGTCAGAATCTTGAATTATCGAAATCCCAAATTTCAGTAATTCGAGGCCATGAAGCTGAAAATTCAGAATGCCAAATGTACATAAGAGCGAATTCGAATATCTTGAATCCATGCTTATGCATTTCGGGTGCATCGTGTGTAGTGTTATTGTGCCTGAAATTGCAGGTGAGTGAGTGTTTGTGTATGTTTTTGTACGTTGTATGTGTGGGTAAGGGTAGGGCGGTGTAAGTGTGAGTGTTGGATTTGTTGGTGTTTGTGTATGTGTGATGTGCATTTGTGTGTGAGCGAGTGGAAGATGGTGTGGTGTGAGTTTTTTTTTTTTTATGTTATGTGTGATCTCGGAGTTGGAATATATATATATATATATATATATATATATATATATATATATATATATATATATAAATATATATATATATATATAGGTAGGGGGGATGTGGGGGTGCATCTTCCCACATGGGAGGCGGCCCAGGGGGGCTTGCCCCCCTGCTTATCTGTAGTTTAAGATTTTGTGGTTTGTGTGCTGTGTGTGGATATGTGTGTGTTTTATGTGGTCTATGGTGTATGTATGTTTGTGATTGTGTGATTCGGGATTGTGGGTTTCGGTTTTGTGAATGATTCAACTTTACAGTCTCGGGTTACTGAAATTCGGGATTTCAGTAATTTGAGATTATGAAGTGAAACCACACACATATATATATATATATATATATATATATATATATATATATATATAAATACATCTTCTTTACTGTTGCATGACTGTGCTTTATGATATGTTTGAGAAAACATCACATATGTCTACAGTTCCTGCATTCGGGAATTGCAATGGCTTATTATTTTGTTGCTTGTCAGAACAAGGACTGTAGGATACAGAGTAATTAAGGCACTTTTAAGCAGTTGTAAGTGGGTTTGTGCGGGTTTGCACGGCAGTAAGCAATGCTAACTTCCGGTTAAATATGCTTACAGACAGCCTTAACATGCTTAATCTGTGTAGGCATTGCTTAGCACTGTGCAAATAGGCTTAATCCCGCTTACTACTGCTTAAAAGTACTTACTCCCATTTACCCCCATGCTAATTTCTTTAAAAGAAAAGAAAAAAAGGGTGATAGGAAAGTGATGAAAAGGGGACATGCAGAGGGAAAGAAAATAGGGAATATAGCTAGGGATGTGCAGGACAGGTGTAGGGAAGGTCCATAGATGTCCATTTCTTCTACAGCAACAGCTGTGCATATATACTGAATTTGGAGGTATATTTGTACACACAACCCCCTGAAAGAGGGGTGAGAACAACAATAATGTGTTGTAAATCCAATTAGACCAGATTATGTGTCCATTGGACACATATGCAAAATGGACAGCTATGTAAGGGACAAAATCTTTTTGGGGAACAGATTGCCTTTTTTTTTTGTAGGGTGAGAGTGGGATGTTGGGGAAGGATAGTAGGTATATATGGGGAGATAGGTTGGGTAGGAAGATACATGTGCTGGGTAAACACCTTGAATGGGAAGGGGTGTTTGGAAATTGGAAGCCTATGAGCCCCCAAATGGAAGCAGTGGGACTAAGTTCCCCACCCATGGGCAGTCACCACTGCACTTCATGGCCCCAAAGGTGGCTGTGCTGGAGGCTGAGCAGGAGGGGCAGCTGACCCCCTAATTGTATTACGTGGCCCTCAAGCTGGTGTAGCAAATCTCCAAACTCCTTTCAGAGCTTGCTACGCACCAAACTCCGGACCTGGCTTCAGGTGACAGTATCCTGTCCATGCCCACTCCCTGGGGGGACAAGCCCCATCCCCTGAGGCAGTTCCACCCAAAGGTGGTGCATGACCAGTGGACGATGATTTCTGGGGTGGGTCCCAGATGTGCTGGGGCCCAGTGCCATGGCCAGATGAGGTGAGGGAAGTGGGTCAGCTGGAACCAGCCTTCCCAAACGTGCTTTGATGTTACAGTTTAAGAACATACGTGGGCTAGTAATAGTCAACACAATCCAGAATTAGTTACAACAGCATGCATTGATATTCCCATTAACCCAAAACAACAGATTTGGAACAGTTGCATAGCAAACAGAACACATGCATATATGGAACCACAGTGGCCATTACAACGGCATGCAGGTTACATTGATAGCAACAGGCCACCAATGATAGTATTTCAACATGGAACATTAATAGAAACACATTTCAGTATTTGTTTAACAATAGGACATATGTCCCAACAGTAGGTTTGCTGTAAAACATACCCATTGATTTGAGTGTTTAGATTATTGTTGCAGATATGATGGGGGAGAAAGAGATGTCACTTAACAAGTTGTATATCCTTGCATTACTCACAACTTTAATGATCATTGCTCTAATCATTACTCTACAGGTATTATTACAATACCCTATGGACTTGGTTTGGGCAGTGGTATGTATATACACAGTGTATACTTCAACTGTCTTATAGCTAAATTCTACTTCTCTTACCTGGCAGACCTGTGGAGGGAATTTTTGTTAACCCTACCTGACTGTTTCTACACATATTCCTAGATTCCTAGTTAACATTATTATGCATACAGCTTACTACCACTCCCGGGATAGGAACCATGTCAGTGTGTGCTAAAAATACAACAATTTGTGTTTCATCAGAGTGAGTTATTTAGAAAATACTGTCTCTTCCTTCATTGTTTTCTGTCTAAGTCTCTCTTGGTTGTACAATCTGACCTTGTTATTGCAACATTCGTAGACATTCCTAGACATATTTTATTATAGCACATTATAGCACAGTGTGAGAAACACTGGTTGACAAAACAGTACTATTTGGACATCAGATCTTGGTGAATGCAACATGCGAGGTCATACAATACCAGACTAAACACAACCAGTCCAGGATTTAGAACTTTATTGTCAGACAGTTACACTTTTATTTAAATATGACCTATATGGACTATTACTGTCATATTGTCTGGTTTATTCAGTAGAAACCATACACATTTTTTATATTACCAGGTGAAATTTTACTCCATTATATTCATATGGTATGACTACAAGCAGGATTGTTACTCACCAGCTTCACGACACAGCCTTTGCAACCTGCTGGCATGGGCTTCCTGGTTCACAGCCCGCTCAGCTGCAGCTATAATGAAAATACAGAAACATTTATGTATACCTGTCCATCACATATACAGGCTGGACTTTGGTAAACAATTATTGCTATGAATACTTACACACTGCTGGGACATCTCCCCTGTCTCTTGCTTCTTGGACCCACTGTTCCAAGAGCTCCCTCTTCCTCTGTTTCAAGTTGACATAGTGGTGCCAGACTTGCTCATCAGTCCGAGGGACACCAGTGGCACTGGTGAGATCACGGGTGAGACTTTCCCAGGCTTCTGCTTTATATTGGGAGCCCTGGTACTGGTCCTGCAGCAGTCTCATGTCATGTTTTTTTTTACCAGGAGTCCTTCCATGACCTTGAACTCCTGTATGCCCCGGCGCTGCTACCACAAGTGCATGCCCTCTCCAACACCTGCCACACTGCCTACAGTGGAGAGCTACAACCAGTTATGAGCTGTAGTCCTGCCTGCGGAGTTTAAATATGTCCGATTTCCCACCCTTTGCCATGATTGAATGGTTTTGAAAATGTTTAGCTAAGCTACGGGCAAACCTGCTTAGCTAAATTTGGCAGTGCTTAAAGGGCCAGGTTCATCATTGCTTACTAATGGGCAACTCGACTTAGCTGGGCTATTCATTGCTTGGTATTCATATGTACACAATGCTTACACCCAGTCAACATAGCTGTGCAATGCTTAGCATTGCTTATGTTTTATTATATTGGTCTACCACCTGTATGGGATTGATTCATCATTCATTACATAATATAGATTTATTTGCCTTCCCTGACATTTCCCAATGTCCTGTGATTAATTTACTCATGAGTGACTATACTGTATGGGAGACTTGTGTTTATATGGGGGGTTTCACTACTTTATTACACTGACACCTCACATCTGGGCCTAATACACTACTCTGGTTGAGAAAAATCAGTTATTTCTTACATAAGTATACAAACAATTAAAATTTTAATGTTTACACATACAAAATGGAAATGGCTTTGGTGAGGCTCAAACCGTGAATGGTTTTTAACTTATCATGCTGTTTCAGCTGGGCTAAGTGTAGCTAAGAAATGGGCACACCCGCTCAGCTATGTTTAAACTTTATTGCATATATAAAATAAATAATTTATTTGTTGTGTTTTTTTTATTTGTGCCCTTTAGATATCCATGCGAATGCTGAACCTGTTATTCTATCAACTTTCTGCTTTGTAGGGACGATTTCCACATTCCTTACTCTGTCGGGTTGGGAGGTGTGTGCTATGTGCTTATGCTAAATCTGTTCTTCTATCAACTTTGGGCTTGTTTGGGATGATTGTCCCTTATGGCTTTGTCCAGATTTCTTACCCTGACGGGTTGGGGGTGTTACGAGCATTCTCGCTCATTTTAAATTGCCGAGTGGCAATTCTGGAGTGCAGAGAGGATGTGTATTGTGAGAGCTCTGCTATCAGACACACCCCCTGCACTCATGCACGGAACCAGTGCACCTTCATGCATATCAATGTTGTGCTGCCGTGCTGAACAGGAACGGTCCCTGCAATGCAGGAATAACTTATTCCTGCACGACTACTTGCTAAAACCGGGGGAAGCAATTTACCAGACTTCTTGTAGCAATTATTGTAGCACACAAAAGTGCTACCAGCACTAAACATTCTAAAAGGAAACAGTTCCAGTACTTATTATTAATGCACACCTCTCCAGGCATGCCTAAAGGTCAGTTCCCTGTACTTCTCCTATTAACCTGGTGAACTTGGGCATCCTGAGGCAATGTAGCAACTGCCTCATGTACACTGACAACCCTCTCCTCTTACCTCCCAACACTCAGACTTGCAAGAGATGCACTTATATATCTAAATTGGAAGTCACACACTCACCAACCAAGATCAGAACAGCTGGTCAAGAGGAGAAGGTTAACACTTGCACCACACCACATGGAATACATAGCCCTCCAGAACACACACCAGCACTGCTTTCACATAAAAACACAAATCACACACGCACCTTCATGGAGGCTCTCATTAAAAATTTACCCAAACAGCAGAGACGTCCAAGGTAGAAATGCACTCGGCCACCACAACACAACACTAATCACGAGACACATAACTATCCTAAACAGTGTGCCACTCAAACAAAGCCCCTAAGGCAAAACAGCATGCCCAACACACTAGTCATAGGTGGCTTGATAGTGAGGCACACTGATGTCCCACTCACTAGGTTGAATATGGAGAAAGTAACAGTCAGCTGTCTGTCAGGTGCCAGGATCCACCACATAACGTACGCATTCAGGTCCCTCAACAACAGGTACAAATATAACGCTGTCATTGTACATGTGGGTGTGAATGACCTGAGACATACCTCCCTGGACTACATGGAAAGAGACATGGAGGAGCTCTCGGATTATGTAGCCCAGGCGGGTATGACCCTAGCCCTGAGCAGCATCCTACCATCACCCAGAATGATACCACAGTACAAGCAGAAAATTATTGATTTCAACAATTGGCTAAGTTTCTAGTGTCATTTTAAGGGGATCCAGTTTCTGTCTGCCTGGGATGACATGATTGACAGACCTCAATGCTTTGCCAGAGATGGCCTGCATCTGTCACCCCTGGGCTTCCGGATAATGGCCAAGGCTCTTGCCACCCCTATAGTGCCTTTTTTAGGTGGTGTTCCAAAGACCAAATTACCACCATAACAGCTACAAACAAATACAATCTAAGGGTCATGCTATTCAATGCTAGAAGTCTAAATCTCAAAATGCACTCACTCGAAGCACTCCTTAAAATGGACAACATCATCATTTGTGCCAAAATAGAGATCTGGTTCAAGGCAGCAGAAAGCACCTTTGCACTACCAGGCTATAACACATTCCACACCTTTCAGCCCCAGAACTTGCACAGCATCCCTCCAGCATGTTCTGTTGATTGGGGTAATGAGTTTGAGGTCTCTAGAGTGTGTGGTGCGGAGGAATTGGGATTTCTTTAGATGTAACATTTCTAACAGAGTTGGGTCAGACATGTCTTTGTAAGTCAAGCAGAGATCACCTCTAAGTAGGCGATATGAGACAGAGAATTGCTGGAGTCTTATGAGTCTGTCCGCGTAGAACATGTGTTTAATGCCTAGGATCCTCTTCATGAGGTACTTCTGTGGACTCTCCAGCTGTTGCAGGTGTCTAGTGAGGTACATGCCAAATGGGGCATTATACTTGATGATTGGTCTAATGAGGGAAGAGAAGAGAGATAGATGATGACCTCTTTCTTCCTGGATGCAAAACCCTTGGTAATGAGATGTGCCACATTGCCACAGTGGCAATGTGGTGGTCGAAGGAGAGGTTGCTGTCAACCTGCGTCCCCAGATCTCTTATAATGCCTTCAGTGTTCAGTGGGCTCCCATTGATGTGGTAATTAGTGGGAACTGAGTTTTTACCAAAGGGGATGATGATGCATTTTTTGGCGTTAAGCTTAAGGCCATTGTTTCGACACCAGTCACTGGTCTCAGTGAGGCCTTTCTGTAGGATGTCTGTATCTCTTGGAGAGTTTATAATGGCTTCCAGCTTGCAGTTGTCTGAGAACCTCATCAGCCAGAGTCCCTTTGTGTTGGCCTGGACTTCTGAAAAGTAGATGCTGAACAGGAGAAGACCCAGGACCGATCCCTTGTGGGACTCCACGTGTACTGACTTGGAGTCTGCTACTTTTACACTGTGTGTTCTATCTGTAAGCCAGTTTGCAAACCACCTAGTGATATAGGGGTTGATGCCTAGTTTGGTGAGTTTATCAATAATTCTTGAGTGAGGAATGGTATCAAAGGTCTTGGCCAGATCGAGGCAGGCTGTATGCACTGCCTTATCTTCATCCACAGCCCTGATGACTGACTCAAAGAAGTCAACCAGGTTGAACAGACATGATCTACCTTTCACAAAGCCAAATTGCGTGGGGTCTAGAATTTGGAGATTTCCTATATCATTGTTAATCAGGTCCATGATGATGCACTCCATAGCTTTACATATCAGAATTGTCAGGCTAATGAGGCGAGAATTCCCAGGATCTGTAGTCACTCCCCCTTTATGGGGAGAGATGGACTGTAGCAGTGCTCCATTCGGTAGGGACAAAGCCTGAGGTGAGACTGTGACTGAACAGGGCACACAGATGTGGTCCCAGTTCACTTTGTAGTTCATGTAGAACACAGACAGGGATATTATCATGTCCCATGGAAGCTGTATTCTTGGCCTTGGAGAATGCAGCTTTAAGCTGTGCTGCAGTAATGCTGCATACCTGGCATTCTTCCGGTATTGTGACTGGTCCTTTGGGGGGGGGGGAATAAAGTTCGCACAGAATCTGTCAGCCAGTATGTTGGCAATATCTTTTGGCTCAGTATAGGAGGTACCATTGTGCAGTAACTCAGAGCAAATCTGGGTATTGCCATGAAGGTTCTTGATATAGCTATAGAAGGCTTTGTGATTGTTTTTAGTGTCTGCCACAATTCTGCCTTCATAGCTGGGTTTAGTGGATTTAATGAGGGATCTCAACTTTTTCTTGAGGCTAATAAGGGAGTTTTTCCAGTCTTGGGACTTCACATTTTTCTGCAACAGTTTCTTCCTTCTGTTGTAGAGTTTACTAATGGCAGGGAACCACTAGACTGACTTCCTTTTTTTGGAGGAGAAAATCTTGGTTCTGTTGGGTATGGCTAATTCCATGCATTTTTGTATATGTTTGTACAGAGCATTGGTGTATGATTTGGCAGTCATACAGATATTTTCCATTGGCATGTGTGCCGTGAAGTTAACCATCTCTGCTTTTAGGAGTCCAAAGTCAGCTTTGGAGAGGTTTTTCAAGGTGGTTACCTTTGTGGGGGGTGTGGGTGAGATGTGGATTTTCATGGTGATTAGTTTATGCTCAGATCTGACCAGGGAGGGATTGACTATTGGTGGACAGCAACGGTTACTCATGTTAATAATAACCAGGTCAAGGATGTTGCTTCTTCTAGTGGGGGTCAGAATAATTTGGTCCAGGGCATTGGAGTTGATGAATTTCAGGAAGCATTGGGCCTGTGTATTGGTGCATGAGTAGTTTTCCCAGTTGATGGAGGGGTAGTTGAAGTCTCCTAGTAAGAGATTGTTAGGTTGGACCTTGATAGATTCCAGGGTGCTTAAATACATGGAGTGAGAGTCTAGGGACATGGTTGGGGACCTTATAGCAGGCTATGACCTGGATTGCTGTCTTACCCAATGTTAGTTGTACCTGAAGTATCTCAGTTGTGTTATGCTGGGCTACTAGTCTGGAAGTATGCATATCCTTTATGAATATGGACTCACCACTGTCTTTTTAGTGTTGGTCCATGTTTTGGGGCTGAAAGGTGTGGAATGAGTTATTGTAATGTAACTTGTACTAATGGATTGGAAATCGCAAATTTACCTGGTTTGGCAAATATGTTCCTAATGGACAGGGCAGCCTGTGAACATGACGTGTACAAGCCTATATCATAACCATAAAATTCCTTGGGGCATTGACATATATCTGCAATATTTTTGTAAATTTGAGGTAAACTTGGCTTGGTTTAAAATGTTTCTTGGTCCAATAGCCTAGTAATGACCTGTGAACTTGTGAACCTATGGTTTCATTATTGACATCACAAGAAAGGGAGACAAATGTGATCATATATGCTTGAGGCAATGTGCGCTCAGGCATGCAGGCTGATTGATTGGAACATCTGTTTATAAACCATGTATTATAAAACAAGTCTTAATAGACCAAGTCCCTTTGCAGCTGAGGTCTTGGGACAAAAGGGCCTTACTACAAATTCTGTAACTTAATTTTATAGTGTTTAAATTATTACTGACTATGTAAAATATGTATATATTGTACTGAAATTTTTACATATTTTGTACAGCAGCTATTTTATTATATTTGTATGTGATAATGTTTACAAGACTTTCTAACCAAAAGACACTAATCATTTATTCTGTTTGTATGGCAATGATGTAAAATAGCATTAAAAGTAACATAATTTTCTTAGATGTATGGCAGCTGTGAGAGGTTACAATGGGGGAAGGACCAGTTTATTTTTGCATGTCTGTGAGTTGTTTTACCACTACTAATGGACCAAATGTATGTTTGTGTTTGAGATCTGTTTCTCTTCTGCAATGTTGGAAACAAACACATGTACATGTGCATTCTTACAGGCTGCAAATATCATAAGCTTTTGGAGTCCTATATTACCATGTGGATTATCCCCTTGTTTATGCAAATAAATATTTAAGAAGTTGTACAGTGTACTTGCACATCCAGTGCATGTATTGTGTGTCAATATAGATAGATAGATAGATAGATAGATAGATAGATAGATAGATAGATAGATAGATAGATAGACAGATATGAGTATGGGGATCCCTATCACATGGTCGACAGGCCAAATGATCGACTTTCATTTGGTTGACAGTTCATTTGGTCGACAAGCAGTTTTATGTGGGGGGCTGTGCCCCCCACACCCTCCCTAACTATATATATCAACTCCAGGGTTGCACAACATTGGGGAGGGGGGCAAATCTGCCTGTCGACCAAATGAATTGTCGACCAAATAAAAGTCGATCAAATGGCTTGTCGACCATCTCAGGTAGACCCAAGTATGGACATAGGTACTTCAAAAGTATAGACTTATGGGTAATGGCCATATGTGAAAAAATGTGGGATGTACCGCTGACCAGATTTTCACTTTGAAATTCTGCAGCTACATTTTGTACAAATTTAAACAGCTCTCTTACTTGTAACAAAACAATTAGATCACCACTGAAAATATGTGTGCCCGGTGAGCTTGAGGTGGTTAACAAGGAATTTATGAATAATACATGCCTTTTTAAAATCCAAATGCTATATATATTCGTGGAGGATTTGTGTGTGTAGTGTTGACATGCTGTCGCATGCCAAGAGGCAGTAAATGTATCTTCATTAATGAAATGCCAAATTCAGTTTTTAATTCTGTTGCAAAATGAGTTTTCATATTATAAAGGCAAAACAGGGCAGCTTTAGACTACACATTCCTTTTCAGATAATTACAGAGAAATTCATTCTGATCCGCATGACAGCTTTCCCTTTATGCTTTTAGGAAAAATTTTACATGCATTTAGTTTTAATGTCAGTGACAAACCCATCACCATGTTTTCTTTCCAATGTATCACAATCACCTGAAAAGTAAACCAGTATAAAATAACATTACTGCTGTTATTTCTTGAAATTCACTGTCTTGTCAGCTTTATTCATTTATTTATGTATTCCTTAATTATGTGTTGTATCTAGTTCAGGGTTGCAGGGCTGTCAGAGCCTGCTTTTATACTCACTCAGCACAAGGCATGAAACTAATTGCATGCAGCACACTAGCCTGTTGCACATTCACTCACTCACTCACTCACTCACTCACTCACTCACTCACTCACTCACTCACTCACTCACTCACTCACTCACTCACTCACACATATGGCATAAACATGTACAAGAAATTTGGATGACTACCAGTTGATCTACTGCATATGTTGGGATGCAGGAGGAAACCAGATCACATACAAAAATTCACATGGACACAGAACGTGCAGAAATCATACAAAAGGCACCTCAACCTAGATCCCATAACTAAAGAGCCAAGCACCGTAACTAGTGCTCCAAGTTTCCTGAAATTCCCTCCTGAGCATTATATAGAGATTTATTTGATTGCCTATCATAACCCATTTATTGGAATGTTTGAGACATGGATGCCAATAAATTCACCTCAAGACCGAAGCTTGAGCGGTGAATCTTGGAATCCATGTTGAGAACACATACTTGAAGGTTATGGTCTGAGACCCAATTACAATTCTTTGTAGTGCATGGAACTTTATCTGCTTCATGTTCTACTTAGTGACAGTAAAACAAAAATGTGTTTTGCCGGCTTTTGAAGTTGTAAAGCACTTAGTGAGCACTGTTACAAAGGCAGTGTAAGACAGTCCCTTATGCACTCACTTGCCATGCCTCTAAACTGACCAGTCTTTTACAGAATGTTCAGATTTTTGCCTCATTTGTATGGTTTGTTCCTCACAAAGTGAGTGGTTTTCAAATGAATCATGAAGGATTAAAGTTACTGAAGAGTGACATAGTTGAGTTTCAGAGTTCATGTCCTTCAGAGAAAATGCAGGTGAGTGCACATCCTGTTATTCTAGCTACTTTCTAAATTTCTAATAGGAAGGTACACCTTATCAGTACATAGAGCAGGCAGAACTAAACCTTTTATTCTGCTGCTGTCATTTTCTGGCCTGTGCTGGCAAATCTTACAGTACAGTGCTAGAACTGATCTTAATAACTTAAGAAGGGGGTGCTTAACATTTGTTAAGGCTGGGCTTTACAACCTTGTAGCATGTAACTGATTCGTCTTTCTCCAAATATTGGAGTGTAATCACAATGCTCCATGGACAAAACAAATATTATGACTTATGTTTCATTAATTTTTCAGGGAAATCAGCCATCAGTATTGAGGAATAAAGCTCTGATTATGATCCAGGCAGCTGGGTTCATTTAGCAGCATAAGGACCTGAAGGAGCTGGCAAGACCGAAGGAAGAAATCAAAAGGCTTTGCCTGTTCATCACTCTTTGAGGGGACGGAAAGAGATGACATGTTGAGAGAGGAAAGACACTTTTTTAAGCCATGATATAGGGGTTATGAACAATGGGCCATGGCCAAGTTAGATGAATGGACAGAAGACAAGGAATTATTACAACCTTGGTGGGGCATACCTGCGACCACATCATATCAATAGTATGCCAGCACGGTTTCCTTATGTTTTGTCAAACTTTGCTTTGGTTGACAAATGGTAGGGATAGTTGAGATTGTCAAATGTCTGATATTTCAATGTACCATTTATTTGAAAGAAGTGAGTGGCGACTGGGAAGGGGTCAGAGTATGTATGCATGTGTTTTGGGTGTTAGGGTTAGGGCATGGGTCAGGTAAGGGTATAGGTGTTTTGTGGTTGCATATGCGTTTGTGTATCTTAGAGATAGAGTTGGGGTTAGATTTCATGTTTGCAGTGTGGGTATGCATGTCTGAGTGTGTTTTGTGCAGTGGAAGGGCTTTTTTAATGTATTGTGTGAGGTTAGGGTTGGGGACACAGGGTTAGCATGCATTACAGAGGTGATGCAGGGGTGATGGGATAGGGATAGGTTAATTCAAGCACAAAAAGTGAAATTGGCTAGACTTAAAATGCCACTCAACAGCAGCTAGCTTAGCTGAAGAGGTAAGGCCTAATCCAGAATTAAAAACAATCAATGCTGAGCCTGAATTAAAACTTTAACACTTTATTATATATTAAAAGCAGATAAGCACTTTCATCCAAATAAATTTTAGACTTCTTCAGACAAAATTGAATGAAAGTACAGCATAAGAGGGGTGGGTTGATGCCCTCTCTCCATGTGACTGTTAATGAAACTGGAGTGCGAGACAGCCTCTTCAAAGGTTGTTGTGTTGTATGTGTATGTTCTGTGTTTGTGTATGGATATGTGTAGGACTATAGTTTTTCTGTATTCTGGGAGGCTGGAGAAGTTTTATTCAACGTCATGGCATTCAGTATTGAAATTTTTAATTTTTCTGTACATACCCAGATTCACTTTGCAGCCTATTTCTGCCCTTAGGGGAAACCCTGAACAGTAACACCCATGATATTGTCAGAGTGTACTTAAAGAAACCCTGAATAGTAATTATTTTGATATTTCAGAGTGTACTTCTTGTCACAGGTGCATCATAGATTCATGGCCTGGGAAGACTAGACTTAAGCCAGAGTGGTCACTTAGAAATAAGCAGTATAAAATAGTTATTTGGTTTTTAGCAGATGTTTAAACATCCAAATAAAAGAAATCCCTATTTGTAAGACATATTTCTGTTATATGTATCATTACAGCCCTTCGGTTAGGTGATGTTTAATTTGTCTAGGAAACATATTAAGATACCTTTCTCAAAGTAATAGACACAGATAACAAAATTCACAGTTAAATTTCACTGCTATAACCAACAATTTTAAATAATGACATGTAAATGAAAAAGTACCCATACTCATAGCATTTATTAAATCCCCTGGGTTCTAGGACAATTTTTGCAAAGCAGCTGTTTGTTTAATAGACTTTTGTCAGATCATAAGAAAGCAGTGCAGAAAAAAAATAACACTAGGGTAGTTTCATTAAATGATGTTTCCATATCAGCCCTTACTGGTAAATTCCATACATAAAAAAACCCAGACTGATTTCATATAACATCTTAGAGTTCAGCTAAGGAATTACATTTGTCAGGTTATGAACAAAACTACTATATTTTTTATGGACAGCATATAAAGAAGAAAGTGGCAGATAAAAACGATAAAATAGGTGAATGCATGTTTGATAGCAAATGAAATCTGACAAGAAACAGACAGCTAGAAGTGTGATGTCAAATATCGTTAGTAAACTGCCTTATCTTTTAATACTAGCAGAGATGGGAGAAGTTATCTGCACCAATTGCCTACACTTGTAGCTTGGCCCAGGAAAAATAAAGTGCATTTATTCCTTGTAATCATTCTGCTGTGACTTGTTCATTTATTTCATGACACTGATTTAGTATGTGGCCTTTTATAGTTTAGCGTTATCAACTGAGAGATGAATGAAAGTAAGAGTAAAGTAAAACTAGTACATGAATGAATGAATGGCAGAGGAGACTTAAATGAGGATTACTGTTCCAGATTGTTAAGATGGCTTCCTAATTACTCATTAAGTCATAGCATTTTGCATATAATAAAATACAGCTTATGATAGTGCAATAAGGGGGTTGCATTCTTGAAAACCTGTTTTTCATGTAATGTTCAGAATGGTACACATTTCTGTGGTAAAACCTAAATATAGATTACATTTCCTTGGTGGCAGGCATTCTCTTTCAGCAAAATAACAAGGATACAACAATTCTGATTAATATAATAAAAAAAAGAGTTGCTTGAAATCATGAACAAAGGCAAAGTGTTTTAAATGACAGATTACAGCATACACCTGTGTGATAATATGGCAATACCCAACATTCCACATTATGAAGCTTAATTCCTTGATCGTAACTCCAGAAAAATTCCCTTAGATGCTCAAACCTTCTGTAAATTGGCAACGATACCCAGTAGGCATATTTTATTAGCAGTTGGTAAAAACAAAAACATGAACATTTTTCAGTAACAGCTACGAAAAAACGACATTGGAATCCTTGTTTCTTGATCTATTTGTAGAAGTTCATTTTCTGGTGAAGCATCCACACTAAGAAACATTAGTATTTCACCACTGCATTGCCAGACTAGGCAAAAGTCTTATGTCCTTTTCATTTCTGCCTAGGCATCCCAATTTTTCCATTCCTTCTTCAATTTTGAGAGCAGTATGGTAGGGAACAGGCCAGCTTGCTTGTCTCAAGGAGTGATTACCCCTTCTCTAGTGGTGCAATCTGCCTATCTTTACAGCTCTCTGAGCTCCAATGCATGCTATCTGGTAAAAGAAGCATGTTTCTACACACTAACTTGGCTACTTATACATGTGCATTGGTAGCTTGTGCTCAAAGGCTTGCTGTCCATTGGTGAAAGATATGGTGCTCCTGTTAGGTGTCTCCCAAGTAGTGAGCCAGTGTTATCTCCCATTTTTGGTGATGGGTGTGCCACCTGGTATGCTCACTCACATACAGTCTGGTAAATTCCACTGAGTACTAGTGCCAGTAATCAAACTCAGGTAACCTGAGCTATATTCATGTCTTTATCACTTTAAATCACCGGAGATGGCTAAAATTGATATTTATTGACACTGCCACTATAAAAACCCTCAAGGATCTCTTTTCTATTCAATGCAACATTGCTGTTTTAGAATACTGTCAAATAACTTATCATAATTAATGATAAGGTTATTAGAGAGTTGGGACTGCTGTAGTTTCAGTAGTTACAAATAAGGATTTCATTTATTTAGATGTTTAAACCTGTGCTCAAAACCAAGTAACTGTTTTGAGCAGCTTAATCCTAAGTTACGCTGATCACTTTGGCCTAAGCCCAGTTTTCAATGGCTATGATCCTATGGAGCACCTTGACCAGAGGTACACTCTGGCAACTTCATTATTTATTTATTTATTGACATTTGATTACTGGGAAAGTTCGACTAGGTAGAAGTCCATTTTCAGAGGAGGCCTGGGGAGAAAAGCTTCAAATTATTACAAAAAATTTTAAGCACAAGCATTTTACAATCTTCAAAAATAAAGCAAAAGTTCTGCAGTTTAAATAATTATAACAAATGAGATATAATATAAAAACATTGGATTAAAACAATAATTACTATTCAAGGTTTCTTTAAGTACACTCTGTCAGAGATATTCTAAATGAAAATGGGAGATTACATGAGTGTTACTCCCTTACTCAAATAATATAGCCATGCTCTTAGTTTATGTTTCAGAGAACCGAGACAAAGCTGTCATACTCTTTGAAAATTAAACACTTGCTGTGCACACTAGCTGGTATGATAATATCGTCATGTGACTTGTAGTTCAAAAACTAAAAAGTGGACAGCATAGAGTGCACAGTCTGAGAAAAAGCTAAGTGAACAGGTAGTTAACCAAATTTCAGTATGCATCCATAGTACACAGTGGCAGAGTATTCTAGGGGCACCTGTGTAGATGTTTAGTAATGCAGGTACAAATCATGGAGATTGTGTGTATGTGCTGCTAATTGGACTATCTCAGTTTCACGTGTAAATAGCTAACTTATAGCTTGTGCCACTTATGCTGTCTGGTTTCGAGTGGTGGAGAACTATAGTGCACACTGTTAACATTTACAACTTGGATTATGTTACCAAAGCAGTTTCAGATATTATGACAAGGTGAGAATACCATACCCTTTGCTGGAACTAGTTGAAAACAGCCTTTTTTGTCCAGATTATGGAGCAGTAGAGGGTGTGATTGTTTAGTCAGAACAAGATGTCTGGCAAGAAACTGGGAGCTGGTTCTCCTTAGTGACATTCTGCAGACTGAGTGCAGTTCAACAAATGTAAAATAAATAAAAAAAATAAATACATAGCTTTTTATAGTTTTTTTCTGTAAGTGTTGTAGCTTGCAACACCGAGTCTTGCATTTAAAAGCAGGAAGCAGCAATCCACATGTATGTTGAATACGTGAAAGCAGTAAGGTATGTTATTATGCTTAATATTTTGAACTGTAGGGTAGATAAACATTTTCATGTTAGCAAAGCCGCAGGTCATGTAACGAGTTGTCTGCTTCTGCAATGCCAGGTATTATGGAAATTACTAGAAAAGGTAAAGAGTGCATACTACTAAAATGCCTGATGCCACTGGGCAAAGGAAGCAACATTAGCAAATAAAACATTTTGTGATTGTACCATTATGAATTACACCACCCTGATGCGGGCCATGGGGTAATAAGTCTTACAGTACCTTACTTACTCCTTCTCACATGTCTTCTTAGGGTCTATATCGTATGTTCAAAGTTTTATAACTTCGAATGTTAAAATATCAAATTTAAATGTTTGAAGTTATAAAACTTTGAACATATGTAAAAAAAAAAATCCAAACCCAATACCAATGGCTATAGACAGGGGGGCCCACTCTTTAAATATACCAACTTCAAGACTGCACTACAGTGCAGTAAGGGAAATCTTCCCATTACTGCACTATAGTGTGGCCTCGGAGTTGGTATATTTAAACAGTGGGGGTGCTGGGGGTGTAGCCCCCACATGGGGGTGTAGGGGTGCTTGCCCCCCTGCCTACACAAGTCAGTAAGTTTTTTTTGTTTATTTTTATTATATGATCGATGTTTGAAACTTTGAACATTTAAATTTGATTATTTAACATTCAAAGTTTGCAATCTTCAAACATATAATATAGACCTGTCTTCTTATTCCTGTGTCCACACCTAGTTCTTTTGCATAGTTCATAAGTTATCATCAGTGTCCAGTCTCAGATATTTTTGGCTTTTCATCATAAACACCCACCTTTGATGAACAGTACCCAATCTTGCCCATATTAACTGATTAGTATGTTCCCTTACATGTGTTCCCCTGCACCTTCTCATCTTCCTATACCCTACGTCTAGCTACACTCACTATCTAGCTTTTGACTCATTGGAAAAACATGGTTCTTCATTACTTAAAAAAAGTAATTTTACTTAACGACTTTTTCTTGACTGTATTTTTATTTGTAGGCTGCTACTTATGTGTATTCCTTGCTGGCTTGACATTCATATTGAAATTTTTCTGTCTCATACATTTTTTATACAGCCTGTAGAAAAGTTCATATCATGTTGTGTTATGGCTTGTTAGGTATTACGTTTATGGACATGTACTGTGTGGTCTGTCTCACACACACACACACACACACACACACACACACACACACACACACACACACACACACACACACACACACACACACACACACACACACACACACACACACACACACACAATGCACACAACGCACACACACACACACACACACACACACACACACACACACACACACACACACACACACACATGCACACGCACACACAATTTAGCAACCTAGCCCACAGTCATGTTATATGCAGACAAAGCCTATACTCCGTGCTTTAATATTTGGCACATGTATTTCTTGGTCTGTGCTCTCATATTACATTACTTACCATAGTCATTGTCCTTATCAATGTTATGTCATTATACAAGTAATACACTAGCAAACACTTCTTGTCTTGTTAATAGGTACTGAAGATGTCTATAAAACTCCAGGAGGTCATGTTAATAATGTATCTTGGTACATATTTCGTAAATTTTAAATAATGCATTATTAGTTAATTCATTACTTTGTTGTTTAAATTTTAAATGATCAGGTTTAAGTAATGTTTTGTTAATAAATAAATAGATGCATAGTGAATGCCTTAGACAACTATGTGATGTGTCTGTACATGAGTAGATACAGCTGCCTAAGTGAGACTTGCAGCACATATGTGTTTCCATTGGTAACTGCTGACTTTGTTATGCTGGCACTGTGAAAAATCTGGCCAGCTGAGATAATAATTCGGTTACTAACATGGCAATAATCATGCTTCTACAGCAGTCACCAAAGCATAGGCCAAGCCTTGGCCACCAAGGGTCAGGAGAAATTTGTTAAGGTCATGAAAGATGACTTGTCAATGGCTTAGATATGTTCTGGGAACTATCTAGTGACTCCTGAAGATGAGATGTGACACTCCCAAGGATGATCTAAACAAGTGGAAACATCGCAAAGAGTTGGATGGGACACTTTGAGGAAGTACTGAATTCAATGGGCACTCTTTTGAGTCTGCAGTGTCAGAAGCAGATAATAGAAAAGGTTCCATTTCAGTAAATGTGTTAATTAATAATTTCCTCTGTGGAAAAGGGAAGTGATCTTAAATAGTCAACTGGAGAAATAGCTGATATGCATAACACTGAACCAGAAACAACAAAACCCCCATATATATCAATACAAAACATATTTTTTGCATGGGGCTACTAACACTGAGTTTGCACTACAATGAGGAAGGGCAAAAGTGCATTTCACCATCCATTTCACCGCTGTACTGCAGTCAAGGATATTTGATGTTTCCAGTTCAACATTATACATGATGACTACTTCTACAGTCAACCAATGAAAGAAAACCTTTGGAAAGGCTATAGTAGTAGATGCGATAAGGCTACAAATGTTCAGGGAATAGTATGAGTGTCATAGTTAACACATGTTTTTAATGTTGGTTATGGCAGTTTATCAATGCTGCTTACATACGTTTTGTCATCTTAGAGAAAGCATACTACTATATATCGAAAGATATATTAAGGGAAGTGCTACAACAGTACTAGATTTAATGACACTAATGATTGCTGTTTGGTTCTTGTTTTTTCAAAGCAAAACTTATATCTGCATTCTTAGTGTGAAGTTGAACAATTTAAGGTTGGGCATAGGACTCTACCAAAGGCATGTCTTATCTATCATCCCAACTGTGATATTTATGGAGAGAATATTAAAAGCACAGCCAATGATACTATACAGTCTGTTGATATGAGGGTTACATCTTTGAAGGTAAAATATTTTTTGTTTCAAATACAGGTATTTGCAATTGGCAGACAAATATACATGTCCATACAGATATTAGAAAAGTATTAAAACAATGCTTCACGTGTCATGAAATAATTACAATTATGTTAAAAAAGTGAAAAATGTACATCATATTGCTGAAACATGTACAGACACAGGAATAATGATAATGTTCCAAATGACACTTCTTTCTTTCAATCTTATGTCACTATTTCTACCGAGTGATTACTTTCCCTGTATATTTCTTTTTCTTAAGTGTTGTCTGAATTTTCTGTAGATTATGAAAAACACTACCTAAATCTTGAATCATTAAATAATCTTCTGCAACAAATAAAACACAGTTATTACATTCTAAAGCACCCCTAAAATCCTCTTCAATTTGGTTTCCACAAATATAAGGAGGAACATTTTCTACCCTTTTGCATCTTAATTTAAAAAAATGCCCTCATATATCTCATATTTATATTTTAAATCAACTTTGTGAATTTCTATTTTTATTATAGTCACTTACATTTTTTTTATTTGTTAAACCAGAGCATCAGCAAGCAGATGGTATATTTTTGCTATTTATTATATCTTTACCCTTTGATCCATTTTTGATAATCTTGTCAGATTTATTCAGTAAGCTTCAGTTAAGACAATTATTTTTTTCAAATATATATTTTTAATATGTAAAAAACATGCATTTAATTCTACAGTTGTATGGGATTTAATTGAAAGCTAAACTTTCCAGCAAGTCCTCCTTTTTAGTATGAACATGTTTCAATATTTCCCTCTGACAGTCTTGTGATTTTTGATCAGTTTGACAGCATGTCTCTTTGTGCTGTCTTTGCCATCAGTCAATGTAACTTTCTGGAAATCATTTTAAAAGACCAAATAAGTGTTTAATTAACCTATATATTTTGAAGTAACTGCATATTGCCTTCCTGGCTCGAAGTTTTTATTCTATAATTTATTACGTTATGTTGCTTTCATTTCTGTCAACAGAGGCGATATATGGTGCTGTCCATCTCTTTTATCTCGACAGTTGAAATGAGCTATTTTTTTTTTCTGTTTTCGTTTATATATATATTTATTGTGCATTAAAAATGATTGCATAAATCAAATCAAGGTATCTGTAACTGATTATCATTACTAATGATTTTATAGAAACATACAGTATGATTTTGTCCCTTTTGATAAAAAATGATAATGTTACTTTTCTCCATAATTATTTTTAAATAAAATCCCTAATAACCCCTTAACGATATATTCTAATGTTAAGACCCATCTTTCAGCATTAACTGAGAACAACCAAAAGTAAATAATCAGCATGTCACAATGATATTTTTGCATATCCCCTTTAGCTTACGAAACCATGTTTAATACCTCATTAGTATATATTAAAAATAAGCAAAGGTGTCCAAAAGATGCAAGGTCCAAAAACTGTAACGATTTTACGCATGTGACTAGTTCACCTAGTTACAGGTTTAAAGGGAACAACACTTTTTCATACATGATTTTTGAAAATAATGGTGTAAGCTATTAGTTACACTTGAAAAACATCAAAACAAAACAATAAAAAGTGATACAACAAAAATGCCTTTTATATCCAGGTAGTAAACAAATTCTTAGCAAAAAAAGGAGAGATATGGGTATAAAGGTATAAAGGGTAGGCATTAATAAACAGCAAACACATAATGGTTGGGCTATATTACAATTGTCATTTAGGCCGGGAAGGAAGGCATCCCAAAACTGTTACTCTAATTTGACTGTGGGCCACCTCTTTTGTCACAGAGGACTGGTCAATGCCCATGAATTTTGAGCTGTGACCACTGTTGTTCAATATATGTTTATAAAACAGAACTGTTTCTCTGCAACAATTCCTTAGATTTATTAATAATGAAATACCAGTTCTTGCGAATAATTGAGCAAATTAAGAGTCCAAGCTAAATGGAGAAACAAAAGGCTGTAAAAAAAAGTTTATTACTAAATTTACTGATACTGTGAAAGTTGTATGCTCACAGACCTTTCTGTCCCTACATGACAGCAGTGGGAGATAACACCATCACCCGCTTAGATGAAACTTCACAGATCAAGTCAGAAATGAGCTCCAGGGTACCGCCCCCCCTGAACATCAAAAAGCATCAAGGGTTACACATGCGCGGGGCAGCTCTACTCCCTTTAACAATAGATCGTTTCTGCCTCCAAGGGTGGCAACTAGTGTGAAGTGTAAGAAGGTATTAATAAGTTGCCTTCCTGTGGATGGATGAACGTTCATGTGTGTTAAGAGGTTGGTAGCATCTGTCTCATTACCCTGAAATAACACAAACACATCATCAAATCTAGATCTCTGAACAAAGGTTAAACAAATAGTGTTTCTAACAATACTGTAACCAGGTAGATGTCATTGTCACTAGCTCCACAGTCCCTCATAATCAGTTCAATCCATTGGTAGAATTACCATAGATATGTACAATTTTATTGACATCTCATACCCGAGGGTACCGTAATGTTTGGGATCCCGAAATGCATTTTTTCTGTTTGACGGACAATACTACTTGCAAAAGAAAAAGGCATAATGGGTTCCCATCCGCATGCGGCAGCAGCATAATCTGTTTCATCTAAACGGAGTGATGGTGATTAGGAACCAGAAGTGCGACAATGCCCTTTCTAAACATATATTGAACAACAGTGGTCACAGCTTCAAATTCATGGGCATTGACCAAGTCCTCTGTGACAAAAGAGGTGGCCCACAGTCAGCTACTTGAGACCCGGAATTAGATGATGGGATTTTTCAACTTCCCTGCTAACTGATATTTGAAGTATTATATTATATATATCAATTACTATTTTTTAAATTTAATATTTTTATGTTAAACACATATCACTAAACCTGTAACTAGTTGAACTGTCATGGTGATATGCTGAAGAAGCTTCTGTAGTTATATAAGCCTGTTTTTTTTTTTTTTCTGCTTGAATATAAAATATTTTTTTTTTTTTGGACTTTTTTTTGGACATTAAAAATAAGCAGGTAGATAAAATACACCCTTGCCTTTCTTCTTTCCCTATTTTATACCAATCAGTGAAATCATTAGCTCTGTTTATCCTAACCTTAGCTGTTGTTTTAGAATATAATTCACAAATAAAAGCTATTAATCACAAATACTGTGTCTTTAACATTATGTGGCAGAGTTTTTTATCCAAGTTCCCAACAGAAGCCTCACAATCTAGAAGGACTGCAGATAGTTTATGTTTTCTTCACCTATATATTTTTTAGTCAAATGTTGAAAAGCACAGCTTGCTTGCTCAGTAGACCTGCCTTCAAAGTACATAAACTGGTTACTGGCTGGGACAATCCTTGCTATTTATTTTTTAAGTTATAATAATATTATTGAGTTAAACTATTTTAATGATGGGTCTAATAAGGTGAACTGTCCATACTTGCTTGAACTTTTCTTTTCCCTTTCTTAAATATAAGAGTAGTTATCTTTTGACTCCACCTATTAAGAAATCAACAGGTCCTTATAATATTCCCATGCATGTTCTATAAGATTTTAGCCCATGTACATTACTTTGCATGGTTAATTTGTTATACTGTCTGGCCCATCACTTTGCAATTTTTAAATTCCTTATAGGTATAACAATTCTTTCTTCTGAGGAAAATTTTGAAAGCTCTCCAGTATTTTTCTGTTTCATTTCATGTCTTTTCATCTACCTTTCCCTCACTCTTTGTTGCATTTTTTCTTTAGAAATACCAATCATTGTATTTTTCTGTTTCATTTCATCTAACTTTCCTTCACTTCATTGTTACATCTTTTCTTTACAAAATACTTATTGTTTTCTTTATAATATTCAAACAATTCATTTTCACTTATAAATCTATCACATTGGGACTCTTCCCTCCTAATATATAATCTATCAACTTTCAGAATCCTCAAATGCCATTTAAGTGAATGACTGTCAACATTACTTCCCATTTGCTTTTATTTTGTTGTTCTCTTTTATCTCAAATTTTCTATATGATATTTTAATTTTCTTAACTGCATTTTATTGATAATTCTTCTACTGTTTACATCAGTAATAGAGTAATATGTGAAAATACAATTTTTGTATTCCCTTATTTCAATATTTACAGTCATGTTTCTCTATTAATTTAAACATTTCTTACCCTTTTTATTTGCTCACTTACCTGTCAGCAGTAATTTTTTTCTTTTTCTATAACAGATATTTGAAATTCTGATTGTAGATGATATTGTCCTTTTCATCTCAAGTGATTGTAATAGCCAGGATACACTGTAGCTGTACATTCTTGAGTGTTCAGTAGTTGGAATGAATATTGATATATTCCAATCAGATGTTATGGTTGCCTATTGGAAAGGATTAGACTGTTCCCCGAAGGTGAGTATGGAAACAAATATTTCAGGTAGAGGAGTTTAATTATCTTGGAGGGTTGTTCAATAGCAAAGATAGAGGGGATTTCAGTTACGGAATAGTAAATTAGTGCAGTAACAGAAATACTGCAATTATTTTCTAAACTTTAGTGACAAAACAACAACTGAGTAATAAACAGAATTCTTAGTTTACCAGCTAGTCCATGCTGTAATTTTCACCTGTGTGTTATGATCTTTGGGCAAACACTTATGCAAGCAGCAAAAATAAGGATTATTCATAGGGTAGCTGGGCTCACTCTCTAAGACTCAGTGTGCAGCTCTAAAATACTTACCCTTTCTAGTCCAGCTATCCTTTTGCTCTTTGCTAGCTCTCATTATAGTTGTCCCTTTCTTCAAACAACAGCTATCAGCCCTACTTCTCAGGCTTGCCTTTTTAAGTCCTGAAGCTTCCAGTAATGATTTCCTACCTGCAGCTGACTCAGCCACAGTTTAGTACACAACATGTTTGCTTTACTTTTTATGTGTCTAAATATATATTCTATTATTATTTTTTTACTAAAAAGATAAAATAAGAGGTAATAGTTCAAATAGAAAACAATCATTAAATTGTTTCTTAATAATTTTACATAAACGCTGTATAATGGTAAGTCCGCCAATGCATCCTTTACCCACTCTAACCACCTACAGGCAAAAGAAGAAGCAAAAAGAAATACATATATATATATATATATATATATATATATATATATATATATATATATATATATATATATGTGTGTGTGTGTGTGTGTGTGTGTGTGTGCGTGTGTCTATGTCATAATTTCAAAATATACACAGCTTGAACACTAAGACAGGTGAAAATCATTTGAAAACACAAAACTTCAAATCATATAGATTTAAAGAAGAAAAAAATGTAGAGGGCAAGCACCTCTGCATTCCTAACACCACTGTTAGTTATATATACCAACTTTGAGATTACACTATAGTGGGAAAGAGCAAATTCTCTGATCTTCACTGTACCATGAAGTCATGCACATAAACAGTGGCAATGTTTGAAAAGTTAATTTTTGAACACTGCAGCAAATGATTCAAGTGGTCAACCTCTGGAACACCTGAGCATTTGAATGCAATTGCAATATTAATTTATTTCACAATACATGCATTGATTATGCATTAACCACCACTTTTTAAGGGTAAGTCAGTTGTAAGTTTCCAGTCTTGGTTCCATACATCGAGGATCAATCTCTTTGTTACTATACTTACAAATAGTATTGCTATTTGCCAGTTACAGTAGAGATACACTCTATTTTACATAAAATCCATATAAAAAGTATTCAAGAAATTCCCTTACCAATTACTGATTTAGTTAACTGTCATTTTTCCTAGCAGGACAGGTCCACTGTATATGATGACAAATCTCCTGCAGTCTATGCCCATACCAAAAATGATTCACTGGATATTTTCAACTCTTTACAGATGAGTAAAGGTAAAGCCATAAAAAAGTTCTGTTGAACAGCTTGGTTTCTGAGTATAAACATTATATGATCTCATACAATGAGAAGACCTTTAGTAGTAAATGGGTAGAATATTTCCTTTCTGCAATCTGAAAAAAAAAACATAGTTGATAAATTAAGGGGGGTAGCTACTAACTTTAATAATTTTATTGAAATGTTGATAATTTCTTTACCTAATGTGAGAAAAAGTAAAGAATCATTCTACAGATTGCTTTCTTAGTATTGTTTAATTTGAAGAGGTTTGATATCTTAGTGGATAAAATAAAGTTTCATGTGATAAAAGAAAAATGATTAGGAGAAAAGAATGTATCTAATGTCAGATGAACATTATCACACACAGCTAACCTTAGCTTGGAAACCAGTAATATCCTACATGTATTGAAAATGATATATAATATGATATGGCGAAGTTGTTATATCAGTTATTATTAATAACAAGTCATTGCCATATGTCACTAGTTTTATAGGTTGTTTGTTGATTATCAAAGAACATATCTGTGTTTACTGATCAGTTGTTCTTAAAATACAATTACTAGCTAATAAAAATGACTGGTGATAAAGGGCATCCTTGCTGAACAGTTGAATGCTTTGCCAAAACTTTAGTGTTGAATGAATTAATGTATATATAACAATTTGATTGCAAAAAGAGAGACTTTGTCAGATTATAGAGAGCAGATGGGTGGTTTAACTGTTGTAAAATTAGAAATAAGTAATCCCTACTGATGAAGTCAAAAACTTTTTAGTCATCTAGAGAGCAAAATGCAGTACTACAAAAACTACATTTTTCTTACTTTTATTACATAATTGAATAGCTTGAAATATTTCAGTAAGCGTGGACATTATGTTACCTGGGATCCATATTGGTTATCATGTAAGTGACCATGTATTTTGGATAGTAATATGGTATTACAATTTTTGGCTATAATTGTATTGTCTGTGTGTAGAAGTGTAGTAGGATGGCAGTTTGATAAACTGTTTTTTATTTATTAAAATAAAATAAATTTAGAAAATTAGAAATAGTTATTAGGGAGTGTTTAGGTGATGATAAATATGCTATGGAATTTAAAATTGTTTTATATAGTTCTTTAGAAAAATGTTGATATAATTCAATGTACAAGGAATCTTGGTCTTGGGTTTTGTTATCTGAAAATGAATTGATTTTTGTCTCCATTTTGGTTTAGGCAGAATGAAATCTCAAAATATCAAAAATAAAAAATACTGCTGGGCAAATTTATTCATGACTTTTATTTTATAAAGATGAATGAAAACTATATTGTCAAAATATATGGAAATTTGATCAACAATTTCCAGTGGGGGGTTAAATTCATCTGTTTAATTTTTTTTATCTGACTAATTTTGTTTGTGTTTTTATTCTGATTATTGAAAACTTCTTCAAAGAAGTATACACAAATCTTAGCCTTGAAGTATAACGTTTTACATTTTTTACTGCTAATAAACACCTATTTATTTTAAATGTTTAACCATTGTGTGTGAAGTTCATTTTTCATGGTTGCATATTTGAGTAATATACTACTAATAACTTATATCTAAGTCTTAATTGACTTGTTAGGTTTTTTTGAAAAGTTTCCTTTTTAATTCTCTGTAAAATAGAGATATCTGAAATACTGTACCAGCTAAATAAGTTTTGAAAGAAGCCCATTTAAAAAGAAAGATGAGTTTGAAAACTCATTTTCCTCAAAATAGTCTTAGCTAATTTTATCTCTTGCTCATATATTACTTTTTTAATGTAAAAAGATGAAAATGATTTATTTGTTCTAGGTGAAAATGTGACTAACAATGGAACATGGTCTAAAAGGGCATATGAAAAGGCTGACATTTCTTGCAAAGAATTCAGAAATGGTGTTTGATACCCCAAAAGAATGTAATCTAGATGATGTTTTAGTTTAATAATGAAGAGGAGTATCAACTTCCTTTGCTGGAAATTTGCATTTCCACAGATCCAGTAGGTTATATTCATCTACAAAATCTTAAAAGAGCTTTTTTTTAATTTGTAGAGTCTGCTGAAAAATCAGTATTGTAAGCATTAGCTAAAAGTAGCTGGTGCACATTTGATGATTGCAAATTATTATCTAACCCTATCAGAAATTATTTATATTGCACAGAAGGGGCATAAATGGATCCAATATTGAAAATGAATGATAAAAACTTAATATTAAAAGTCTATAATTTGTTGCCTTGGAAGACATCTAGAACTTCATAGTCTTCAAGCATGAAAATAATTGCCATCTTTATAGCTTTATTGTCATGAGAAATTGTAAAAACTTTCTTGCAAGCTTTAGTACTGCATAACAGGTTTTGTATGGAAGACTTTAAATGTAATTATTTTTGAAATATAACGATTTCTTAAATTTTCAGAGAAATTTTATCAAGTTCTTTCTTTTTGTTTGGTGGTTATTAAAATTAATATTCCAAAACTACCTTTTTAATATTGAAGTTAATCATAGAGTTAAAATTACCCAGCATAAAGGTGAGACTCCCCATCCAAAAAGTCAGCATGAGTTTACAGACTGAGCTATTCCATCTTTTACAGAGGTCAAGACAAAGTATTCAGTGCATGGAATTCTTTAAAAGCTTCCTCAAGTTGAAAAGTATGGTCTGTCCCTTATATTTTTTCTTAATACAGATGGATAGATGAACCTGGCTGATATTCCTTTTTGCCATGGCTGTTTTCTTATTTTTCAAAGGGATCTTTTTTTCTGGGCAATTGCAGAAGGAAAATCCTAACACATATGTCTGTGTTTTAACACTGCAAATAACTAGATTCTCTTCAGAGAAAGTGAGAAACTTAAGTATTATCACTTGGTTAAAATCCAGTTTTGGAGGGCCAGGACTATGAAGTACATCCATTTCTGATGGAAGCTAAGGAGTTTTCTTTGGCCAAATTACCCAGAGCTTTGAAAATTAATTGTACTGATACTGAGAATGGTTAAGTGTTGTTCAGGTGTTCTGGAACTCTTATTATTCAAATATTATGTTTGCATGCTGTTATTTCAATGTTCAAAAGCCTCTCTTGAACTTCATGAAAAATAGTTTTCAAGGAATTATAATCAGTAGTTAGTTGTTAAAATTTGTATAGACTAGTTAAATCTGAATCTAATCGTACTTAATTTTCTACTAATTTTTTAAATTCTTCCAGCTGAGAAAAAATATGGATTTTATCTCAGCATTTTCTTTATTAACATGATAAGGACTAGACTGCAGTATTAAATGAGTCAATTTTTGTAAGTAAAGAGTTGATTAAAAAAAGGAATGATTTCAATTACTTCTTGTAGATCTGAAGGGAATGTTCCCCGGGATTCATGAAGCTCGGCGCAAGGCCGGCGTAAGGCTTGCGCCAGCCGTGAAGCGTATATATGGAGCAGTTGCGCCATATGCATATTAATGAAGGCATGCAGCCGCCAAAGCCAGGTGCATAGGAAACGTGTGCGAGTGCATGGGGCGTAATGAAGTTGCGCATGGAGGCGTGTCAATGTCGGCTGTCGATGAGCAACCTAAACTGCTGAATATTATATTCCGCCTGCAATAGTAATCGCACCTATCAGTGTCCGTGGATACTGAAACGTATGCAAAGCATGCAAGATAGTCCCTGCGAACAGAAAATGAAGAAGCAAACACAAATGCACGGTAGGGAATAACGGGTCCCTACCCTTGAACAAATGACATGAAAACCGTGTGCCCGTAGTCCAACGTAGTGTTGATAGCTATACCATGTGGAAGTGAAATGTATCATATGTTAGCGCGCCACCAGTAGGTACATCCAGCCCAATGGAGAGGGTCACCAGCTGACCCATAATGTGAGGGAGGGAACATAGCTGTGCAGATGTGTCCATAACAAAATACACGAGGAGAAATGTAGATATATGTAGTGACCGTATGTCCGAATCATATCCCACAAGGCATGTAATAGTCACATACAAAAGGTATGTCCATATTTCACATACCAAATGTGATAGGAAATAGCATATGCATGTAAACGAAACAGAAGAAGCATATAAACAGCTATGACAATAAGGACACATGTAGGCTGAAAGGAACAGTATGATCCATACCGTCAACTAAGATTACCACCTCTCCCACTTTGCGAGCGACAGTCCCTCTGTGGGCAGATGTGTCCTGACACAAACTTGTAAAAATGGCAAATGTCCAGAGAATATAGGACATAATTATTCCCTAGACATCATGTAATAGTTGCATTAAACATTTTTCACTGAACATATATTACATAAATGTCATAAGAAACAGAATAAGACACCAAAATGCTACAAGAATAAGCTTAGATATAGGCAAGAATTGTAAGTTCTATCTGCCGAACTGACCGTGGGTATGTGTCGGCCTGTAAAATATGCTGTGTTCACCACAAATGTCACACTGTGGCCAATTGAAAAGGTGGAAACACAACCGTCGACTGTGGGGAGGCATTGTCCACAACAGTCGGACATGTGTAAGGAATAGCTTGGACATAGGAAAAGGTGCCATCCTACCAATGAGTACAACAGGCTGGCAAAATCCGGAAGTCAGTGGTATAATCCAAATGTGTATGTGACACAGTCGAATGGGTAGTACCCGGATATACCAACCAAGTAATGAAAGTGAAGTATGGGCGTGTACCTATGTGCGTGAGGTATAGCATGTGGAAAGCAAACATGGCAGGGTAGTCCACACAACCATAAAGGTACCTGACACATGTTGGGTAGTCAATGTGTTACTCTAGCTGTGTCATGGGCCAACAACCAAAGTAGTGCTCTATGGGGTGTGATGAATTTGCGTGTGAGGGGTGGGTGGTTAATGGTAAAATCCTCAAAGGCGATACTGTGTCGTATGCAGAAAAGGTGAACCAGAGGTGTACGAGGGGGCAGTGGGTGAAGTGGAAAGAAACACAACCACATGTAGAAACAGCTGCAAGACAAGCAGACAGGCCATAGTGTAGAACACAATCCCACAAACATATGAATATGGAAATGTGCGAGACAAATGTATAGATATGTCACCGTCACATACCCACAGATGGGTCCTGATGGAACTGGCCATAACAAATGCAACACACCTGGATGCATAATGGCCTACCCAGCATACCCTCCACACCACACAACCTGCCTCCATACCAGAATGTCCACCAAATCCAGCCGTACTTGGTCCACTGGTTTGTTGCAGACACAGCTACACACAGTGACCCCTACGCATATGTAGTAGGTATTGTCACCCTAGGCAGTGTCAGGATTGCAAACCATGTATCCCCTGCATGTAAAACCCCCTGCACATTTTTGTAAAGCCACAAATATCTTCGGTATCTGACTTGTTTTGGTCTTGTCCAATTTTTGGGATATCCCTCATGGGATAACCAACCTGTGTAAATAGTAGAATGGGTATGACGACATGATGTCCAATCCTGTAGATATCTGGACACAAGTCAGAACGTGCAGTGGAGGTCCATGACACTGTCCAGCCCTAAGTGGGCATGCATAACCTACTACCCAGGATAAAACACCTTCCCGTGATGCACGTGTCCCGACATGAATAGGAGGGAGAATATAATGCACACATTTGCATAGTGGCAAATGGCATGAGGGTGAGGAAGACACTGACATAAACAGGTCAACCCTGATCAAGTGTGAGGGACACTGACTGTGTGCAGGCGTGACCGACCATACCTGTCAACCTGTGTGAGCAAGATATCTGGACAGAGCCATGAATACAAGTGAGACAAAGGTCCAAAAACAGGGACAATTTGTAAAGATAGCTCTTAGAAACATAGAAATATGATAGAATAACAGTTTGCACATTGGCATTAATGTCCGGAGTATGAAGTCTGAAACCCAACTGTCTGTCAGCACGTTCCGACTGCAGTCTTTAATGCTGAGCTACTGCTGTGCCAGAACACAACAGCGTATTACAGAGGTCCGTACCATACCACTCAACTGTCCAGATATTTGCAGAATGACTAGGGTTACCACCTGTCCCACTTTGCGAGTAACAGTCCCTCTTTAGGCAGTTGTGTCCTGTGAAAAAAATCAAGACATAGCAAATGTCCTGAGATTTTAGGACAAAATTATTTCCTAAGTTTCTTTAATAGTTGCATAAAACAGTTATTTTATATATGAAACTTCTATATGTTATGTGAAGTAGCATAAGCAATTCAAATGTTACTAGAATAAGCTTTTATTTGTGCAAAAAAGGTAAAGTTCTGTACTATGCATGGCTGTAGGTATGTTTTGTCCTGGAAAATCTGACATTTCTACAGAACATGTCCCACTTTGGGCATTTGAAAAGGTGGCAACCCTAAGAATGACCAGAGGTTTGCCTCATATTGTTGTTGTGTGCCTCCGACAATCTGCACCAGTCTGGTAAATAGCTGAGGATTGACGTCACTAAATAATGAGAAATATCTTGAGTTTAAGACTCCACATCCTTCAGAAAAGTCATGCTAATGCAAAACCTAGTATTCTATCAACGTTCTAAGCTTGTAAGAGCAATTGTTAAAATGTGTCCCTATTTGTCCCCCCATCATGTAGGTTTTGTGCAGATTTGGTGCTCTAAGAGGTTGAGAGGTATGGTCCGTACATATTTACAGTAACAACCCTTCACATTTGTGTAATGTACAACTGCATACCTGTAGTCACTTCATGTCCAAAATAATAATCCCTGTATGACTGTATACAGGTAATAGTCAAATGTGAATGGGAACACCCTCACCGTGGAGTATGGACTGTAACAACCCCACCCATAATATGTATTGCCAACAGAATAAGCTGCTGACAGGTGCCCAAACACCTGTGTCTATAAACACAGGTAAAACTTCATAATAGGGAGAAACTCCCTGTCCATATGCTTCATCTGACATTTGAACTCGGCCAGGGAAGTTCCGTTCACCAGGTGGACAAGCCTAAACCCAGATCACTACATGAACACCCTGACAATCAAAGACCTGTATGTGCCAGGACTATATGCCTTGGTGTTCTGCATATCCTTGGAGTGATTAACAATGCAGCTGGGGTCCACAGCAGTAGGCAATAGGGAATGTGTAATATGTAGTACCATGTTTTTCCCAGCAGGAGAATGGATGCCTGTGTTGTAGGTGAAGCGGTGAGGCATATGTTGATGTAGCTAAGTACTATGGGTATGCATATCAATGAGGGAGAACACCAATAGAATAGTGGTTCCGGCATCCGTCCAACGTGAATGCAGTCCCGGTTGACCTACAACCACTGCACATATAACTTTAAAGTGTAATGAATGCGTTCGTGCTGTACACACATTTAAATATGTAAAGGTGAATGTGTGTTTCGCAGCAGTCCGTAAACCGGAATACAGATATGTAACTGTTACGGTCAGAATTATGAAAGTCCACGTAAGCACAAATATCTATGAAACATATGTAACCCACAATAAGGATATGCAAGTGCGCCTGCGCGTGTGTAATCCACTCACAGCATAGCAAATGAATGCTGTTTTCTCCACGTTCTATGTACATGGCTCATACCTGTTAACCCCGTAAAGTACGAAACCGGACAAAGCCATGAAAACAACTGGTACAAATAGGGACAATCCCCAGATATTGCCCTAACAAACATAGAAAGTGGATAGAATAACAGGTGTGTCACTAGCATGGATTCTCTGAAGGGTATGAAGTCGTAACCTGAAATGTTTGTCATTATTTACCAACGTCAGTCTTTAATGATATGCCACTAAATTGCCAGATAGACACAAGGTTATGAAAAATGGACCAAAGATAAGAGGCAAACAGCTGTACATGCAGCGAAAATCTGTACAGTTGAAAGGTATGATATGGATATATATATATATATATATATATATATATATATATATATATATATATATATATATATATATACACATATATCCACAGACTTAAACCAAAGCAAATTATGAAATGAGGAATGTACAGACATATGTATATATGTACATATATATATATCTATACACACACGATACATGAATAGATATATACACAACAAACATATGTCCCTGTACATATAACACATGTACATAAATAGGTCATGGTATAGCTATTATGGATAGACAGACAGACATGCATGAAAGGTGAATACACTGCTGCTTTCCAAACCATTGCCCGGAAAGTACCAGTGTGACAGGGCCTGCAAGTTCTACACGTTAAACATGAATATAGGTGTCCTTTGCAGGACCCCAAAAATTGATCCCGTACGAAGTGCGAACCATCATTGATGCAAAAGACGTCACAGCTGCAACTACGATATAGCTGTACATGCAACAGTAGCAGGTGCAAGGGTAATAACACATGGGTCGATAGAATGTATGACGTACGACCTGATATCCGGAGAGTGGGGAGTGCTCAGAAGTGTCTTCACACTTTATTATCGCTCACATTAAACATGTCTAATGGGTACTGTGGAGGGGTGTCAGGTATGGGAATCATGGGTATGCAGAAATGGGCCTAGGTGTTGGTTGGCACAGATCTATTAGGTACGCCCCATGGGAGTGATCAATATACCTATGTGGGTATAGCACACGCCTATATTCTCCAAAAAGGTGCAACCCATCTACTGGATATTGTGTAAACCATTGGGGGAAGACGTAGGGACCTATATCAGTGTCATGTAGGCGATTATCATGGATGGACATGCGTACGACCAAGATGGTAACCATACCTGCCAAACTTTCAGAATAAGACAGCTGGACTAAGGCATAGTACATGAAATACAAATAGGGACTATATTAAATATACCCCAGACAAAGTCAGAACATTGATAGAATAATGGCGTAGTCAGGAATATGAATGTTATGAGAGTTAGTAATCATGAAATAGAAATGTCAGTCATTATTACCTAACCGCACAGTCCATCATGCCTTGCCAGCAATCTACCAGAAAGGCACATTATTATGACAAATGTAACAGAATCATAGGTCAAACCTCGGGGCATTTACCCATAATGTGTACAGGTGAGAGGTATGAAGGTAACCCATCCTAAATAAATGTACAGAACTAGTGATACTAGGTGGACAGGTGAGAAGAAAGACATCAGGACAAATGACAAAACATGTACAAGTCAAAAGCATGTATTTTGACAAATGTGAATGACAACGTATGCCCTGTGAAAGTCAATGTGGAAGGTTAATAGACTCAAAAGACATGTGTCCCTCAGGGTGTCATGCAGTGTCACCGATACAGTGTCCAGTCCCCCATACTCGTACGTGAGCTCTGCCACTGACGGAAAGCGCAAATACCGGCATACACATAAGGTACATGATAGAATAATTAGTGTGGATAAGCACCTGTTGGCCTGTGTGAGGAATACAACCCTCTGGGTGGGTGTGTCCTGCAATAGGAATGTAATGGCATCTGGCCTGTGATGGCGCCATATATTGTGTGTATTGGTGTAAGAAAATTGATATCCTGTATCAGAAACATACCTCGCAACTGTACAGAGTCTCGCAGAATGTGCAGATGTTTGCCTCATATGTTTGGTGTGTTCCTCTTACAATCTGTACCTGTCTGGCAAATACCTGAGAACTGAAGTCATTAAATAATGACAAACATTTGAGTTTAAGACCCCAAATCCTTCAGAAAAGTCATACTAATGCAAAACCTATTATACTGTCAACTATCTACGTTTGTAAGAGCAATATTTAAAATCTGCCCCTATTTGTCCCCCATCATGTTAGGCTTTGTACAGATGTTTTGCTCTAGGAGGTTGAGAGGTATGATCAGAAACAGATACATGTCTGAGGAAACAGCATTATCGACTGCAAGATAACTCAGAAGGTATGAAAAGCGCTGCAGTAGGAAGTTCAGTATTGGCCGCAGGTATGTGCTGACATGTCAAATGACACAGCAGTCTACATGAAGTACCTATAGGGCTGTCACCTTTACCAATGATGACAGTGGGACATACCCACAGCCATGCATACACCACAAATAGACATAGCACACAGCAAAGCCTAGGCCATGATACACGAAGCCTCCGGCGTGTATGAGTTGAGTGAGAGTACAGCAAGGAAAGATGACTGCCAGGCTATTCAGCAAACACCTGTAGGGGCATGCAAGACCGCCCGTAACATGAACATTGCACGGACAATGTTGGGATTTGCAACATACCCCATTTGTATGTGAAAGCTATGCAAATGATGTAAATACGCGATACATGAAACAGTAAGCTGTCCATGCAAGAGCAGAGTTATGTGCAGAAATGTACCCGGATGTTAGGCGACTAACGTTCTGCACATTGCTAAATGGAGCAATGACAGCTGCAAATACAGTATGAATACAGTCGAAGAAGCATGCCAATGTCCAAGTCCAAGGCCAGTGGCAGCTTTGTCCATTGGATATCAATAAAACAGTAGTTGTCCTCCCCCGATCTCCGGTGTGGAAGCGTAGCGCAGTGCCACGAGAACGCACTGCACTTCAAAACAAGTCAAATATGTATAATATACATACAAAATGTAGGTTTAGTTAGATGTTAGTACGCCATGCAGATGAATGGCAAGCTGGAGACAACATGGCTACTGCGTACTGGTTGTTATGTGTGGAAGCGCTCTGTCAGAGATGTAACGAAGCATTTGTAGGCAATCTGATGCAAGTGAGGCTGAGGATAGTGAATCACAACATGTCATGCCATATGGGCCAAGCCTCTACAGTGTAGTGTAGGATAAGGGGACTATTAGAGTAGAAGATAGGTGACAACATGAGTGTGTATGTATAAAACACTGTAATCTCACCGGAGCAGTGTCACATGTTTGCTGTCAGTACTCAGTGGAAGAGGCGTGTTATGAGCTATCCTAGGGAACGTCAGGAGACTGATGGTGTACGCCATGGATACCACCGATGTGACCTGCAAACCTGCCCACAGTGTGTCTGCGCCCGTGCACGCCAGTAAGCCCGAGTAAGCATGTGTGCGCGCGTGTTAGCCCGTGTGCGCATGTGGAAGAACGAGTAAGCTAGTGTACGAATGGTGAAGCCCGTGTAATGTCGTGTATGCCAGTGTATGCATTTGTAAGCATGTATACATGTGTACTACACACATCACACACATACTGCACACTCAGACACACATGCTGCCAATACTACACACATCAGTGAAATGGCACATGGATGGAGAATACATCATCAGAATTAACAGTGCTGTAAACTATGCTACATTGATGGTCATAGCTGCAATGCATCATGCCTGCTGATATACACCTGGAAGTAACACACTGTGTGTTAACAGCATGCTAACATCAATACAGTGGAATAAAGCCACCGTGTGCATCAGCACCAGGTTAGTCTGATCCTGCATCAATGTTACACATCACAGGTGGTGGCACAGGTGACATCATATGCACAGGGTGTGGTGTTACATTTCCAGAGCTGTCATTGAGCCATCCAATGTACACGTAGGTGTGTGTGTGTGAGGGACAATGGTTATTGCATGGCCCAATGGTGATGCAATGGGTTTGTGTATGTGATAGCCCTAGCTGTTTGTGGTAAGTGTGTGTGTCTGCATATACACAGGTACAGCATGTGTCAGCCATATACAGGAGGTTGTGGGACAGTCACAGACCGTACCTGCCAGGCTGTAGAGATCGCCATTACTGGCCATGGACACCCCTCCATGCATCCAA